>NC_091749.1:4811037-4821037 GCF_043380555.1 Nothobranchius furzeri | reverse complement strand
CAAGCAATTTCTGCTTCTTTTTTGTCAGCAAGTAAAATTATATTTCTGTACTTTGCTGGTTGAAAGGGGGGGGGGGGTTGTATCATTTAACCACTTGGTCAAACATGTTATTAGGGCTGAAACTTGAGCAGGCCCAGCTTCTCCTGTTTCCTGCCCAGGAACAGAGCAGATGGCTGTCCCCGTTTACCGGGCAGCCGGCGCTCACAAGGCCGGTCATGTTTGTCATGCTGGTCACTTGTGGATCTCTGAAGGGATCTCTGAAGGGAGACCTGTCACGTTTGAGCCAGGAGGAGGTGAGGACCCAAGATGCAGAAACCCAGAACGACACAAGGCAGGAGCGTAGTAAAACATAAAATCCTTTATTAGGAGTCAATGTCCAAAAATCCAAGAAGGGGCAGGAAGCCCAGATCCAAATGTCCAAAAATCCAAAAGAGCAATAACCACAAAACCTAGAGAAAAAAACAAATACCTAGAGACCAGGAGACCAAGAGGGGGGAACGAGACAACGCTGACAAAAACAAAAAAAGCTCTTCGATTAGCAAAACCTAGAGTTTCACGAGGAGGAGCAAAACAACACTGACAATGGACCGACAAACACTGAGAGACAAGACAGGGTTATAAACACAGGGCTGGGTGATAGGAGACGAGGAGCAGGTGCGTGGGGAATGGGGCACAGGTGAAACTAATGAACTGAGGGAAGAAGCAGAAATAAGCAGGGGAGAAAACCAGATCTAAATCCTAAACCAAAGCTACTAAAACAACCTGAACTTTAAACACTGAAGAACAAAGACTAAAGGTAAATAAACTGATGATAAGTGAAGTGACTAAAGAGGAACCTGAAGAAGCTGGGGACTGCAGGGACACAGAACATTACAAATGAGGGGAACCTGGAGGGGGCTGGGGACCGCAGGGACACGGAACATGACAAGATCAAAGAAAAAGCACAGCTGTTTTAGTTGTGGCTTCACTTTTGAGGCGCTCAACCGCATTTTTCTCACTAATAGTTTGCTGGTTGAATGGGGGGAAATTCGGTGTGTTTACCATAACATTGCTTGGTCATTTGGCTTCTAGCTCCATGTCGACATGCTGCGACTATCGATAACGGCGGACCCTTAACTGTGGTGGACCAGCAAAGCCCGATATCCTTGATTAGCTTATAATTTTGTTACTAATCAGGCTGGAGGTGCCTTCACTTTAGAGTCGCTCTACCTTGTTTTTCTTGCTATTAATGCCCAGAAAAACTCTGTTAGCTTCAGGTTAGCCTGTAGCTAATGTCCCGCTGATCTCCACCCTAGGAAAATTAGCTGACGTAAAAGCCCACGGCACCCGGCTACTTTCGCAGTGGTCTGAGGCTCCGCTTGTAATTTAACAGTCCCGTTCCATGATAGATCTCCACAGGTGATCAGCGTTACTACAGACTCATACAGGAGCCAAACTTCCCCCGTCCCTGGAACCCCTTCTTAGTTTCTTGGGTTAGCTAAGTTAGCTAGTAGCTACATTGATTCATTTGTTCCAACCATAACAGCCCCACCCTTGGCTCCACTTCTTTTCCCATTTTTGGATTGTCGGGGTGTGATGAGAAGTGTGACACAGTCAATAAGGCGGCGGTGGGAACCTCTCATTTGGAAACAAAACCTTATAATTTGAGCCTATGGACATGGATTGTCCAGTATTTATGTCAGTGTAGATGCCCCAAGCTTGGAAGGATGAGACCATATACATGTATACACTCACCAAAAGTATTATTAGGAACACCATACTAATACAGTGTTTGACCCCCTTTCGCCTTCAGAACTGCCTTAATTCTACGTGGCGTTGATTCAACAAGGTGCTGAAAGCATCCTTTAGAATTGTTGGCCCAAATTATAGGATAGCATCTTGCAGTTGATGGAGATGTGTGGGATGCACATCCAGGGCACGAAGCTCCCGTTCCACCACATCCCAAAGGTGCTCTATCGGGTTGAGATCTGGTGGCTGTGGGGACCGTTGTTGTACAGCGAACTCATTGTTATGTTCAAGAAACCAATTTGACATGATTGGAGCTTTATGGCATGGTTCATTATCCTGCTGGAAGTAGCCATCAGAGGGTGGTACATGGTGGTCATGAAGGGAGGAAGATGGTCAGAAACAATGCTCAGGTAGCCTGTAGCATTTAAACCATGCCCAGTTGGCACCAAGGGGCCTAAAGTGTGCCAAGAAAATATCCCCCGCAGAACTTGTACCGATTCCTAAGGTGAGAAATCCAGGTATTTTAAATGATTTCCGCCCTGTTGCTCTAACTTCAATTTTAATGAAAATCTTTGAAAAGCTGGTTAGATGCGACCTTTTAAAGCAGACACAGCGAATGCTGGATCCTCTACAGTTTGCATATCAGGCTGGGAGGGGTCGCTCTGTTGGATATGCTTTTTCATCATCTGGACCTGGTAGGAACTCATGCTCGACTCCTCTTTGTGGACTTTTTGTCCGCTTTCAATACAATCCAGCCTCATGTTTTGGTTAATAGGCGAGAGGAACAGTTTCACCTGAGTAAAAGCATGCATGGGTGGATACTAGATTTTATGAGCAACAGAACACAGAAGGTCAGAGTGAATAGTACCCTGTCGGATAAGAAAACGGTGTCTACCGGATCTCCTCAGGGCTGTGTTTTGTCCCCCTTGTTGTATATTTTATACACTAACATGTGCCAAAGCAAACATGAGAGAAGGACAATTATTAAATATGCTGATGATTCGGTAGTAGTAAGTCTCCTGAGAGAAGGGGAATACAGCCATGGACCTGTTCTTGGCAATTTTATCTCTTGGTGTGATGAATCTTATCTACAACTCAATGTAATTAAAACAAAAGATATGATCATCGATTTCAGAAGGAAGCCTCAACAACAGCATGATCTTTCCATAATCAAAGGTCAAACTATTGAGCAGGTGAAATCATATAAATATCTGGGGACAATTATCGATAGGGAGCTGAATTTTGAGGAAAACTGTGATGCTGTGGGTAAGAAAGGCCAGCAGTGTTTGTACTGCCTTAGAAAACTGTCCTCATTCCATGTGGACAGGACTGTAATGTCCATGTTTTATTGTTCTTTTATTGAAAGTGTTTTATCCTTAACCTTAGTCTCATGGCTTGGCCAGGCAAACATTAAACAAAAGGAGACACTGAACAGGATAGTAAAGTGGTCGGGTCGTCTGCTTGGAAAACAAGTGAAAAGTGTGGCACAGCTGTACAGTGGGCAGGAAGACAGAATTGCCAAAGCTATTGTTAGGGGCACGGGCCACCCACTGCATGCCCAGTTTGCTCTCCTGCCATCAGGACGGAGATTTATTGTGCCTAAGTGCAGGACCGAGAGGTATAAAAGGAGCTTTATTCCTGAGGCAGTAACGATTCTCAATGAGAAATGAGTCTGGCGTGGCTATTTTACTTGATTTTCAATTCAAAAATACTTTATTAATCCCAGAGGGAAATTGATTTTATTTTTATTTATTCATGTATTGTTTTTATATTTTTTATATTTTTATGGATGTGTGTATTTTTTGTGACTGTGTGTGTAACTGGGCGCTAATTCTCATGTCACATGGCAAATCAAATTTGCCTGCGGGTATTAACAAAGTTACCTTGACCTTGACCTTGAGTTGGCACTAAGGGGCCTAAAGTGTGCCAAGAAAATATCCCCCACACCATGATACCACCACCACCAGCCTGCACAGTGATAACAAGGTATGATGGATCCAGGTTCTGATTCTGTTTACGCCAAATTCCGACTCTACCGTTTGATAGTCTCAACAAAAATCGACACTCATCAGACCTGGTAACATTTGTCCAATCTTCAACCTTCCAATTTTGGTGATCTGGTGCAAATTGTAGCCTCTTTTTCCTATTTGTAGTGGAGATGAGTGGTACCTGGTGGGGTCTTCTGCTGTTGCAGCCCATCTGCCTCAAGGTTGTGGGTGTTGTGGCTTCACAAATGCTTTGCTGCGTTCCTCGTTCGTAACGAGTGGTTATTTCAGTCAAAGTTGCTCTTCTATCAGCTTGAATCAGTCGGCCCATGTCCTCTAGCATCAACCTGGCATTTTCGCCCACGTGACTGCTGCATACTGGATGTTTCTCCCTTTTCACACCATTCTTTGTTAACCCTAGAAATGGTTGTGGGTGAACCTTAAAATTGGGTCACCCTGGGTGATTCTGCAGTTCTAGAGAAAGTTTCAGACCGGCCATCTGAAACACACCTCTTTAAAGATTTTGACACGTCATCAAAACCTTTTTGCACCTGCGAAGCTGATACAGAAACAGTTCCTGCAAACAAGCTGATATTGCTTAGGCTCCTTAAGAGTCCGCCAGACATGCGGTTCCATCCTTTGTTGTGGCCTGGAGACAACTCTAAGAACGGTTTAGTGGGTCCGCAGTTTCTTCTATGGACCTCGGCACCTGGAAGTCCGAGGACTTCGACATTCCGGATCTATATCGAGGGTCTCCGAGAACGGGTGAAGCAGACATGACAGATAGCGTCTGATGTGTTTTGATAACAACCAACTTCATAGCTTAACGCAAACCAAATTCTTTTACATCCAGAACTCAGCTTTCCTGGATAAGGAAGTTCTGACTAACACCGCATTCACACATAGATTCATGAAAAATGTTAGTTAACTTGTCATGTTTTAATTGTTTGAAAAATAAATTCTTACTTTTATAAACATTACTCTTTTCTGAGTCAAAAGGAAGTGTGTAAAATTACTTAATAAAGCAAAAATCCTAGAATATTCTGATAAATACAATAAAGACCAAGCAGGGTGGATATTTTATATTTAAATAGAGTATCACAGCTTACTGATCATTATTAGAGGTAATATATGTCTTGAGCTCTTAAAGTACTCAATTTGCCAACGCCACACATGTGATTGGTTGATAAGTTAATTGCATAAAGGAGAAGTTAAACAGGTGTTCCTAATAAGCCTTTAGGTGAGTGTAAAAAAAATATATATATACAGGGTATCTGCTGGTCCTTAAAAAGTCTTAAAAAGTCTTAAATTTGCTTTTCCAAATTTAAGGCCTTAAAAATCCTTAAAAATGACAAATAATCCTTAAATACAGTTTCCAGAGGTCTTAAATTACCAAAGGCCCAATAAACAAGACTCTTTTATTTCTATAAAATTTTTGTGAATTTCTAGTTAGTGTTCAGCATTTTTTTGTGTACGATATTGGCGTAAGCAGAACCGTACACATTCAGTTGGTTGTGAAAGGAGGCTATTTTTAGATGAGCACATTAGCTGTTTAAGCTAGTGGGAGCTTGCGCCGTGGGGAAGTGCAAGTTTAATGGTAACTGGATGGCTAATCCCACGTTCGCAATGTGGTTAGCACTGGTTCCAGGCAATAGCTGGAAATTATAGCTTAAATTTAATTTTAAATAGCTTAAATTTGGTCAAAGTGGCCTTAAAAACGGTCTTAAAAAGTCTTAAATTTGGCTCCCTTAAATCTGCAGATACCCTGTATATACAGGTACTGGCCAGTAAATTAGAATATCATCAAAAGGTTGAAAATATTTCAGTAATTCCATTCAAAACGTGAAACTTGTACATTATATTCATGCAATGCACACAGACCAATGTATTTCCGATGTTTATTACGTTCAATTTTGATATTTATAGGTGACAACCAATGAAAACATCAAATCTGGTATCTCAGAAAATTAGAATATTCTAAAGGCCAATGAAAAAATGTTTGTTTCTCTAATGTTGGCCAACTGAAAAGAATGAACATGAAAAGAATGTGCATGTATAGCACTCAATACTTAGTCGGGGCTCCTTTTGCCTCAATAACTGCAGTAATGCGGCGTGGCATGGACTCGATCAGTCTGTGGCACTGCTCAGGTGTTATGAGAGCCCAGGTTGCTCTGATAGTCGTCTTCAGCTCCTCTGCATTGTTGGGTCTAGCGTATTGCATCCTCCGCTTCACAATACCCCATAGATTTTCTATGGGGTTAAGGTCAGGCGAGTTTGCTGGCCAATCAAGGACAGGGATACCATGGTCCTTGAACCAGGTGCTGGTGGTTTTGGCACTGTGTGCAGGTGCCAAGTCCTGTTGAAAGGTGAAGTCTGCATCCCCATAAAGTTGGTCAGCAGCAGGAAGCATGAAGTGCTCTAAAACTTCCTGGTAGACGGCTGCATTGACCCTGGACCTCAGGAAACAGAGTGGGCCAACACCGGCAGATGACATGGCACCCCACACCATCACTGACGGTGGAAACTTTACACTGGACCTCATGCAACGTGGATTCTGTGCTTCTCCGCTCTTCCTCCAGACTCTGGGTCCTTGATTTCCAAAGGAAATGCAGAACTTGCTTTCATCAGAAAACATAACTTTGGACCACTCAGCATCAGTCCAGTCCTTTTTGTCCTTGGCCCAGGCGAGACGCTTCTTGCGCTGTTTCATGTTCAAGAGTGGCTTGACACACGGAATGCGACACCTGAATCCCATGTCTTTCATGAGTCTCCTCGTGGTGGTTCTTGAAGCGCTGACTCCAGCTGCAGTCCACTCTTTGTGGATCTCCCCCACATTTTTGAATGGGTTTGTCGTCACAATTCTCTGCAGGGTGCGGTTATCCCTAGAGCTTGTACACTTTTTTCTACCACATTTTTTCCATCCCTTCGCCTGTCTGTTAATGTGCTTGGACACAGAGCTCTGCGAACAGCCAGCTTCTTTAGCAATCACCTTTTGTGTCTTGCCCTCCTTGTGCAAGGTGTCAATGATTGTCTTTTGGACAGCTGTTAAGTCAGAAGTCTTCCCCATGATTGTGGTGCCTTCAAAACAAGACTGAGGGACCTTTTAAAGGCCTTTGCAGGTGTTTTGAGTAAATCAGCTGATTAGAGTGGCAGCAGGTGTCTTCTATATTCAGCCTTTTCAGAATATTCTAATTTTTTGAGATACCAAATTTGGAGTTTTCATTAGTTGTCACTTATGAATATCAAATTTAAATGTAATGAACATTGGAAATACATTGGTCTGTGTGCATTGCATGAATATAATGTACAAGTTTTACGTTTTGAATGGAATTACTGAAATATTTTCAACCTTTTGATTATATTCTAATTTACTGGCCAGCACCTGTATATATATATATATATATATATATATATATATATATATATATATATATATATATATATATATATATATATATATATATATATACAGTATATATATAAATATATATATATTTATATATATATATATATTTATATATATATATATATTTATATATATATATATACTATATATGTACATATATATACATACATACTGTATATATATTTATATATATATACTATATATGTACATATATATACATATATACTGTATATATATATATATATATATATATATATATATATATATATATATATATATATATACATAGCACCACATGCAGCCCTTCAGCTTCATATTAAGATGCTGCTTTGCACTTCCAAAGCCTCCCACTCTTCCACCCTTGTTCCTGCCGAAGGGCAGCTGTGCCAAGCCAGCCCTGCTGTGTAGGCCAGAGGAAGTGGAAGGCATTCCCACACTCAAACACACTGGCAACAGCAGCGTGCAGCTCCCTGTCTCTGGCCACATGGATGAGAGGATACTACAAGGCTATAGCACGCAGTACTGTTTATGCCTTTGAAACACACCAACCAGATCTGACCTTTCCTGCTCCGGTTACGACCACAGCACTGAATCATGAATACATTAACGGGCAAATGACGTCCTGAACAATAATAAAGATATTTTAGATTTATACTTGCTGAACTTGTTTCAAGCTCTGCTCGTATTAACACACTCATACAAGGAGCTCATTAAGACACGGAAGAAGGAGCAGCAGTTCATAGAAGGGTTTTGTTTTGTATTGACCAGCAGTTTACATGTTTTATTCATCATGAGTGTAAAGTATCATTTTTGATCATGATGTTTAACTCTTTCACCACACACACACACACACACGCACACACGCACGCACACACACACGCACGCACGCACACACACACACACACACACACACACACAAAATAAACAGTCCAAACAATACAAGTTATTTTATTTTTCATAAAAAGGAAAACTCTTTTTATGCCATCTTTGCAAATCAATATTGTACATTCTCCCTGTTGGTGAGAAGATAAATACATTTACTAACATCCTTTCACATTCGTGCAGTTCAGATTCAATTATTTTGTTGTTTCAACCACTTTACTGTGGTTAACTTTTCTTTTGGAGAAAACTTTCTTTAGTTGAGCTTTGAGAAAGTAGAATGTTTGATAACCGTCCCTGACATCCCGATGAACAACCACAAATGTAGCCTTTGAAATTTACAACACAACACCTACCACAGAATTCAACAAAGATAAACAGTGTAGGATTAGGTAAACTGGGTACTTAGGTTCAGACTAGTATATATATATATATATATATATATATATATATATATATATATATATATATATATATATTAACTCTACTTGTGACCAATAAGCGGTGATACTCTATCTAAATATAGAATATCACCCTGCCCGGTCTTTATTGTGTTGAATCAGAAGATTCTAGGATTCTTTATTTGTTAGGGGATTGTACACACTTTGTTTTGATTCAGGAAACAGTCAGGTTTACAAAAGTAAAAATTTATTTCACAAACAATTAAAACTTGACAAATTGGTTAACTATTATTTACTGTGAGTGTATGGAACTAAAGGTGATGTCTGGAACCTGTGTGTGAATGCGATGTTGGTCAGAACTTTCGTATCTCGGAGAGCTGCGTTCTGGATGTAAAGGAGTTTGGTTTGCGTTAAGTTAGGAGGTTGATTGTTATCAAAAACCCACATCAGATGCTATCTGTGTGTCTACATTACCTGTTTTCAGAGACCCTCTTGGTGGAGCTGAAAGTCAGAGAGGTCGGATGACCGCTGGCACCGGAGGGCTGTAGAATACCGTGGTACTGATCCTTTCAGTCCAGAGATGTCTCGGGTCACGACAGACGGATGGAACCGAGCGTCTGGGTCTCTTAAGGAGTCTAAACAATATCCGCTTGTTCTGCAGGAACTATTTTGCGGTAACAGCTTCGCAGGTGCAAAAAAAGATTTTGACGACGTGTCAAAATCTTTGGTGGGTTAAAGAGGTCTGCTTCAGGTGGCCGGTCTGAAGCATCTCTAGAACTAAAGAATCACCAGAGTGATCTGGTTTTAATGTTCTCATGTTATGATTGTGTAGCCAACCAGAGGTTGACAAGTTTGGATGTTACCAAGAATCTCAGAAACACGCCTTCTTTGATCCGGAGGCTCTGATCTGGGTAAAAGGTTAATTATGTGTCATGGACTTAACTTTTACCTTACTTTGTACTTGTGTAAGTGCAAATGTTATGACCTTGTCAAGTAAACATGCTGAAACAATCATTCAGCACAGATTAATGAAACATTTCATTATTTATAATTATTATAAGTAGCAATAAACAAGCGTTTAATTAATGATTATCTGGCTTAAGTTTTAGAAGTTCAAATTTAATTTTAAAATCTTCTTTCTTCTTTGAAGCGAGGAGTTTAGATTAAAGGGTGCTCTGTGAGGGACCTTGGAAAGAACAGGATTTCAATGTTATGATTCCAGGATGTCAACAAGCAGTTCAGGATCTTGTGGCTTGTTGGCAGCTAGAATATCAAATCCACCTCATAGGATTGAATCAGGTCTGCAGATGACCTGTGGGTCAGCTGTAGGTGAAAACTGACCATTTGTGGACATTACAACAGTAATCACCTCATAACACAATTTCTTTTTGCAAACTAAAGTCCCAAAAAGTTGTCATGGAGCATAGAAAAATAAGTTGTGGACTTCATGTTGCTCATAAATTTCATTTTGGGGCATGTTGTGTTTTTTTTGTTGTTTTTGTTTTGTTTTCTGTCTGTTTGGTTTTGTTTCCTTTGTTTAAATAATTTTTCAGATAATTTTCTGGACTGACTTCAACAAAACTGTGTTGAAAAATTACTTT
>NC_091749.1:4798537-4806037 GCF_043380555.1 Nothobranchius furzeri | reverse complement strand
ACAATCCCGAACTTTCCCCCGCCGTCAGGAGAACCAACCCATGGAGGAACCCATGCAACTGGGTCATTTGCCCCCCGAGGAACGGGCGCGCCGTTTTCAGGAGGGACGATGCGCCTATTGTGGGGCTCTGGGTCATCCCCGTGCAACATGCCCCATACGCCCGGGAAACGGTCCCTCCGGGTCGGTGTAGGAGCTGCCTCACTCGGAGTTTCCACTCATGCAGCTCCTCATCACACCACCCTCTCGGTCTCCTTCCAGCTGAGCCAAGGACCGGTCCCCCAGTGGCCCTCCTCGACACCGGAGCTGCAGAAAGCTTTATCGATCAGGGGTTGGTCAACCGGCTCATGATTCCACTCACCCTCCTCGATCATCCCGTTCCCGTCACCTCAGTGGACGGGCGCCCTCTCATGCCATATCCGATCACGCACCGAACCCAGAACCTCCGGATGACCATCGGAGAACACGTAGAGACCCTTCATTTCTTGGTCATTCACGCCCCTACGACTCCTCTCATTCTGGGTCATTCCTGGTTCCGCCTCCACGACCCTCACATCTCCTGGTCCACCAGTAAAGTCATGGCATGGGGTGTTAACTGTCGCCTTCATCATCCGTCTCCAGGATCACAGCCTAGGGAGACACCACCCAAGGATGTGGATTTAACACTCCTTCCAGGATCACAGCCTAGGGAGACACCACCCAAGGACGTGGATTTAACACTCCTTCCACCCCAATACCACGATCTGGCTCGGGTCTTTGCAAAGGAGCCTACCACCAAGCTGCCTCCTCATCGCCCCTACGATCTGGAGATCAGGCTTCAGCCCGGAACCACCCCGCCTCGGGGTCGGCTGTTCTCGCTCTCCCCGGCAGAGACCCAGGCGATGGACGCTTAAATCAATGAGGCTCTCCAGAAGGGGTTTATCCGACATTCCACGTCTCCTGGGGCGGCAGGGTTCTTCTTTGTGAAGAAGAAGGAAGGTGACCTCCGGCCCTGTACAGACTATCGTGGATTGAATAAAATCACCATCAGGGACCGCCATCCTCTTCCCTTAATGAGCACGGCTCTGGACGCCACTGCCCAAGCCACACTGTTTACCGAGCTGGACCTCCGCAGTGCATACAACCTCATCCGCATAAAGGAAGGAGAGGAGTGGAAAACCGCTTTCATTACACCCACTGGACATTATGAGTACCTGGTCATGCCCTTCGGCCTCTGCAACAGCCCTGCCGTTTTCCAGCGTTTCATCACTGATGTCCTCCGTGACATGCTGGGTCGTTGGGTTTTTGTTTATTTGGACGACATCCTCATCTACTCCCGCACGGCCGAGGAACACACTCAGCATGTTCGAGCCGTTCTGTCACGCCTCCTGCAGCACGACTTATTCTGTAAACTGGAGAAGTGTGCTTTTCACCAGGAGTCCACCTCGTTTCTGGGATTCATCATCTCCTCCCAGGGCCTGCGCATGGACCCACAGAAGGTTCAGGCGGTCGCGCAGTGGCCACTACCCAAGACCCTGAAGCAGTTGCAGAGTTTCCTGGGGTTCTGCAACTTCTACCGCCGGTTTATCCGCAACTTCAGCGCCCTGGCGTCACCATTAACTTCCCTGACGAAAACAACCAATGAGCCTCGCCCTTTCCGCCTCTCCCCGGAGGCCGTTACTGCCTTCCATGAGCTGGTCCGCCGCTTTGTAAGCGAGCCCATCCTCCTCCACCCGGACCTAACACAGCCTTTCGTTGTGGAGGTGGACGCCTCTGAGACGGGCGCGGGAGCCGTACTGTCACAACGTGGCCAGGACTCCAAACTCCATCACTGCGCATTCTTTTCCCAGAAGTTCTCTCCTACCCAGCAGAACTATGGGGTCGGGGACCGGGAATTGTTGGCGATAAAGTGGGCCCTGGAGGAGTGGCGACAGTGGCTCCTGGGTACCCCCACTCCTTTTCTAATCTGGACTGATCATCAGAACCTCATCCATATTCAGACCGCTCGCCAACTCAACCCTCGTCAGGCCCGGTGGGCCCTCTTTTTCGAACCTTATAACTTTCACATCGCCTACCGCCCCGGCTCAAAGAACCTCAAGGCGGACGCCCTGTCCCGTCAACACACCCAGGATCCAAGGCCTCCTGAACCAAGGTCCATCCTCCCGACCGAACGGTTCTTGGCCGCCCTGCAATGGCCCCTGGAAGCCTCCATCCGGGCGGCTCTCCCGGCGGACCCGGCGCCCCCAGAGACGCCTCCTAACCGCCTTTACGTTCCGGCCGTGTGTCGACAGGAGGCCTTGAGGTGGGGGCATAGTTCACGGCTCGCGGGACACCAAGGCCAGGCTCGTACCTTCCAGTTCCTCCGCCGGGCCCTGTGGTGGCCCTCTATGAGAAAGGATGTGCGTGAATACACCGCTGCATGTGACACTTGCGCCCGGTCTAAGTCCACCACCCAACCTGGAGCCGGGGAATTGCAACCGCTCCCTGTGCCTAAAAGGCTGTGGTCGCACATAGGTGTGGACTTTGTCACGGGGCTTCCCGTTGCCGACCACCTGGACACCATCCTCACCATCACCGACCGCTTTTCAAAGGCTGTGCATTTAGTGGCTATGGCAGGGCTCCCCACGGCTAAGAAAACGGCGGAGCTCCTCCTCAATCATGTGGTGAGGCTCCACGGATTCCCCCAGGACGTGATGTCTGACAGAGGGCCTCAGTTCATCTCACGTTTCTGGAAGGCTTTCTGTCGGTTGGTGGGCGCTTCCGCCAGTCTGTCGTCAGGCTATCATCCCCAGACTAATGGTCAGACGGAGAGAGCAAACCAGCAGCTTGGGCGTTACTTACGCTGCTTCGCCTCGTCTCAACCGTCCACCTGGCCTCGTTACCTCCTATGGGCGGAGCTCTCTCACAACCTCCAGACGTCCTCCGCCACGGGTCTATCGCCCTTCGAGACCTGCTACGGATACAAGCCCCCTCTTTTCGACCATCAGGTGCCGGAGGTGGAGGTTCCGGCGGCTCAGGATATGGTCCGCCGCTGCCGTCTCGCTTGGATCAGGGCTCGCGCCGCCATCACCCGGGCTAATACGGAGTACTCCCGACAACACCGCCACCGCCACCGGCCCGGCCCTGTGTTCCAGCCTGGTGACCGGGTTTGGCTCTCTACCGCAAACCTCCGGTTTCCGGCTGGTTCCAGGAAGCTGTCGCCTCGCTTTTTGGGGCCCTTCCCAGTCCGAGATGTCCTCGGTCCGGTCGCTTACCGGCTGCGCCTCCCTTCCACTCTTAAGGTGCACCCGGTATTCCACGTCTCACAGCTCAAGCCGGTGGTGTCTTCTCCTCTCCATCCGCCTCCGGCCCGGGTGCCGACGCCCCGAGATGTCGATGGGGACCCCGTCTACACCGTCCGCAAGATTCTGGACGCCCGCCGCCGGGGCCGTGGATGGCAGTATTTGGTGGACTGGCAGGGTTACGGTCCGGAGGAGCGTAGCTGGGAGCCTGCCCGCTCGTTTCTGGATCCTTCCCTGTTGGCTGATTTCTGGTCTCGTCGCCCTGGGCCTTCTGGAGCCGTCCCTCGCGGTGGGGGTGGGGGGGGGGGGTCCTGTCATGAACTCCTCCTCTTAACCTCCTCTGCGGGCCAGGCTGGCGCTGCACTCCAGTTCCCAGCATGCCTGTCACCGACGCTTCCCGGTGACGTCATCCCGCTGAGCCTATTTAAGGACCTGTCACAGCGGAGCCGGCACTCAGTCATCATCTAACGATAGACGCCAAGCCATTCTAAGACCTAAGACACTAACTCTACGAACCATACGGGAAGAGAACTTCCCACGCTGCCACTTATCAGTCTCCATCCACCATTCTCTCCGCGCCTGGGTCTCATAACCACTCCAGCTCAGCCCATCGAACCTGACACCTCCCACTCAGTGGACAGGGCACAGCCTCTCAGGTACCAGTTTTTAGGACTATTAGGGAAAAGATTGATGAAATCCCATTCCAGCAGGATAACTAATGTTTTTAGGTGTACGTAAGTAATCTGATTTGCATATTGCAAGCGGACAAACTGCCCCAACCGTTTTCTTATTCCTCACACAAGAAAGCCCCTTTTACAAAACAGAGCTGCCCATGTGCCGCAATGCTGACCCGGCATCAGGGAGCCTTTGTTTGTAAGTGATCAGACCGTGGAGGTAATGTGGCTCAATAGTGGACTTTTTACGAAAGATTATGGCGATGGCTGTATAAAGGAGCTATGGACTCAGGTTTATCTTGGATATAACTTGCTTTTTATTGCCATCAAAGCCACCATTTTGTTTTTTTTAACAAGTCGCTCATAAAGGTGCCTGTCTTCCACAGTCCCTGTGCAGTCGCTGGTGATCTGACCTCCAGCTCTAACAGAAAGACTCCTGGAGCTCTGCTTCACTCCAGTTTATCATCTCAGCTGGTTCTGTTTACAAATGTGAAACTTACAACCCGTGCTTTTCAAAATAGTTGCCGGCCGGAGCTCGGCAGTAACTTCTCACAACAGTTGTCATGACACCTCCCTCTGTTGCGCCAAGGCATAACCTGCATTGACGTTGTGGCAATAGTTCCACCAAGTGTGGCGGCATGAATGCTGCAAAATTCCCGCAACGCCATGCTGCCATGGTGCTGTCATAAAACACACCGTGGAGGCAGTATTACGCTGAAATTGCGGGCATGGCGTGTCTTCTAAAAAGGGCTGACTTGGATCAGTGTCATGACATGATGTGATGAGGTGGATGTGGAAAAGGTCGGCACTTTATAATTTTAAAAACCTTATACAGCTTAACAACATGGCTTCAGAGTGTGCAGGACAAACAAGTACCAAGATCATTTATCTCTATAGCACATTTTAAAACAGCATGGCAGCTGGCCAAAGTGCTGACATGCCACAAAGACTACACTTCAAAACTAGAAGGACCTGAAGGATTTCCTGCTGACTGAATGTCACATCTAGACCTTCAGAGGCCTTCGGGATTACATACTTTGTGATTAGTTTGTGGTTACAGACTTACCTCCTTAATATACGATGCATTACTGATGTCGATGTCTTTTAAGACATACACTTGAAGTGGCTTTCCCCGCCAGAGAAAAGGTCACTGATTACAGCTGTCTGAAAATAGCTGAAACTGTGACCATAGTGTTAAAAAACTTTTGGTTGGAATCAAAAGATAAATGCGTCTTAATGGTACTTTTGTAACAACTTTGACATATGACCATGTCTCAGAACATGAGCTGGTCAAGAACCAGGCAAAACAGGGAAGCTCACGACCAAAGACAGGTAAATAGATCTCACTGGTTTTAATTCAACAGCACAATGGCCTGGGGAAAAAGTGAACAGAACATGTCTCATAATGAATCCAGAACACATCCAAACAAAAGTTGTATAAAGAAAAGCCCAGAAAAGTCCAAACACAGAGAGCTAGACAGAAGAGAACAGGATTTCCACCAAGATGCCAGTCACTGATAACACAGACCG
The DNA here is from genome assembly GCF_043380555.1 of Nothobranchius furzeri. Lineage (NCBI taxonomy): Eukaryota > Metazoa > Chordata > Actinopteri > Cyprinodontiformes > Nothobranchiidae > Nothobranchius > Nothobranchius furzeri. The sequence goes on along the minus strand of NC_091749.1, from coordinate 4,800,576 downwards.
ATGATGAAGATCCGTTCATGTCAGGACATTTTTTAACTCCCTACAGTTTAAGTGTCCCAAACTCTTGTAATCACAATGATAAACAAAGTTATCTAAAAAAAATCTCCTGATTTTTGCAGTTGGAGCTTTCTCTCTATGGGTGCATTGAGTTTAGCCGACAGGCAGCGGCAGACTGGCCATCAGGAACACCGGGACATTTCTTAAGCCCCCTTCAGACAGGCCATGAAAAACGGAAATGTTCGGGACTCTGTCCTTAAGACCTTTGTGTCTGAATACAAACATCCGGATAACCTTTTCCGTAATTAAACCGGACGACGCCCCTAGAAAACAGGACCAGACTTGTCATGGACAGGGTTGCTGCTTCAGACTGGTGAGGTCGAGTTCCGGATGGGGAGGAGGGGACCGGGGACGCTGTGCGCACCTAGATAGCTCTCTCCTGTAGCATGCGGCAAACCATGGCAGCTTGCCTCCTACTGTACCATCTAGAGGCGCGACGGCGCGCTTCACACTGCTTCCGTGATTCCTTTATTAACCATTGAGCTTCATCATCCAGGTCTCTTATGCGTCTTCGTGTGCGCTGAATTATGCGTAACATAAGTCCGATCAGTGAGAGGAATTATAACTCTTCGTCGGCCATGTTTGACTGAATAGCGTTGTTTGGGTAAATGACGCATGTACGCCGGCCGCACTATCTGGGTACAGCCTTCCCACCCCCTCCCCCTCAGACATCTGGAACTTTTCCCTGCTGTGTGAAGGCAGCCGAAAGGACAAGTTCAGGTACAAAAGTGGTGTGTCTGAAAACACAGTTCTGGTTAAAAACTGGACTGAAGTGTCCACACATATTCCAGAATGTCAATCTGAGAAGGACTTTAGTGACCTGGCTGCCAGTCTGGTCCACCCGGCTATCTGGTCAGGGTGGGTCGTGCTCGGTTTTTGTGTGGCTTATTAGGCCATCCGCACCGCTGAAGCTCACACAGTCTTACCCCTTCTTTCCACAGGAGCCGCCAGCAGCACGTCATAGCTGCTGATAGGAACCGCTGTGGTCAACAGAACCTTTTCCACTGGAGCCGTCAGCAGCGCGAGTCGGCCGCGTCTAAAGGCTGATTCATGCTTCTCCGTCTGCGTCAGTGCGGAGACACGCAACGCCATTATCCATCCTTGCGTAGGGATCCGGCAGGCACGCAAGTACGGACGGAGTCGAGCCCACTTTTTTAAGCATCCGTCGAACGAGACGGATTACGCTAGCCTGTGATTGGTCAGGACGCCGCTGTTGTTTACAGCGCAGCCATTCCACCCTCAAAAACATAAAGAGAGCTGAGGATAACTAGCGGCAGACACGGCGAAGCTTGAAGAATACCTCGCAAAAAAACTCTAAAAATATGAACGCTTAATTACCCGTGACTGGAGGAGTGAAAGATGCGCAGCAAGCGTTTTATTTGTGGACGGAAATGACAGGAAATGTGGGTTTAGAGGTGGGGAGCGCATGAAGAGGTGGAGGAGAATGAGAGACAAATATGTCCTTGTTAAAAGTCTCTTATATACAAAAAAACACAATATAAACACACTATCTTGGATCGATACATGACAGGATACCACAGAACAGCGCTACGCCCTCTGCTGTCCTGGCGGGGAATTGCTTTGCAACACTCTCCAGGAGACGGAGAAGTAAAAGAGCAAAGCACTTCCGTTAATCCGTGCGTGTCTGTCCCTTGCGGACCTGACGGAGAAGCATGAACCAGGCATCAGGAGCAGCATGTCGCGGCCCTTACGCGCCGGTTCTATTTTCTATGCGCGACGCCTCTGAAACGGGTCAAGTTCGACATTTTTGGGGTCAGGAAGGTCAGGAAATCGGACGCGGAAACGGAGCGAAGCTCCTGAGATTTTCAGAATAAAGAACGTACTGCCTTCCGGTTGCTTTACTTTAAAAAAGTTACTAACTGTGTGACCCCGTGAGAAGTTATCACCTAGCTAGCGGTCTCCTTTGTTTTTCAGGTCCGTATTGGCGATTATAAAACAGACAGATCATAAAACACAAACCT
>NC_091749.1:4761037-4793537 GCF_043380555.1 Nothobranchius furzeri | reverse complement strand
TGATGCTCAGCTGTTGAAAAATACTGGTGGCTTCATAACATGTAACCACAAAAATCAGATCTAAATTACATGGGAGCGGGTCTAAGTTTCTGGGCGACGCCATATTAGACGCCATGTTTCCTGCTACGGGAGCCCATGAGGACAAAATGCATTTACTGATTTGTAACAAACGGTCACAAAACTTTTGTCATTCTCAAATGTTGTTGTTTTACACATTTACCTCTTCAGTGGTTGCCAGTGATGAAAGGAGGTCTGATGTTCTTGTCATTTAGCTGAAGTTTGCAGTCCCCAAGGCTTTTTGACCTTAATAGGCATCCGTTGGTAAGGTCTTACTCCAACACAAAAATACTGCTTGCTTGCAACGATTTAGACATCTACTGCCCCCTATCGACAGGAAAAATACACACTCACTTAAAAAGTCCTTAACCGTCCTCCACCTGCTGATGCAGGCTGTCAGTCAGCTGTGTGAGGAAGATGGGAATCCACTCAACTTTTCCCTTGTTAATTAAAGATTACATCAGCTGTCAGAAAACGTTTCCAGTGGAGAAAAGCCCAGACAATCATGACACCGACGTGTAACACAACAAACACTCTTTCAGGATTTTTTCTGTTTCTTTAGCCAAAGTGTTTTCCCCCTCTGGTTTGGTTTGTTTTCACTGACAAAACCACAAATGAAACACAATGCTTTCCTACAAACAAGGTGAGAATGTTCAGTCTGCTGATTGGTCAGATTGCCTAGGGGTGGGGCTTCCAGAAGAAAAAAACACAGGAAGACGGTTGTGTGTTCTGATCCTGATCTTGTGGAGGACAGTCTACTCAGCTGGTCTGAGTAGCCCTGACCAAGGCGTCTTACTGCCATCTTCAATTCAATTCGATTTTATTTATAAAGCGCCAAATCACGACAAGAGTCGTCTCAAGGCACTTCACATAATAAACATTCCGATACAGGTCAGTTCATTAAGCCAATCAGAAATAATGTTTCCTATGTAAGGAACCCAGCAAATTGCATCAAGTTACTGACTAGTGTCAGTGACTATACAGCAATCCTCATACTAAGCAAGCATGTAGCGACAGTGGAGAGGAAAACTCCCTTTTAACAGGAAGAAACCTCCAGAGAATCCTGGCTCAGTATAAGCATCCATCCTCCACGACACACACACACACACACACACACACACACACACACACACACACACACAACCTTTTTCGCACATAAATGACGAAAAAGGGCATTTTTCGCATCAGGGGTCTGACAGGGAGGGTGGCTGACGAAGCGTTTGTTTTTGACGCGCTGGTAGTGAGAATGTGTTGCACGCACACACACACACACACACACACACACACACACACACACACACACACACACACACACGCACACACAAAGACAAGTAATGTGTCTATAGTTACATTGTGATTTCTTAGTAAATATTCTATTTGACTTTTTTGTAATCGTGCACAAGTGCCCCTCCTCTCTCCGTTAGACTCACACATTTGTTTATGTGGCATTTGACACAAATGTGTCTCGAGTAATGGAGAATCCTGAGGATAGGGTATCTGTGATGGAAATCAGGTCAAGGGTCACAGGCGGGACAGTGGAAGAGAGTGAAATCAATTAGGTAAATGAGAAACGAGTCGCGTGTACAGGCAACACCATGTAAGCTAGACAAATGGGTGAAATAATACACTTACAGTTTTTCTCAGTCAGTTTCCTAGGCTCAGCTTCAATATTAAAATGAACTGGATTAGTTCTGATACGTAGCAGCGGCTCTGCTGTTAAAGCGAGCAGAGTCAACCTGCAGGAGAGGGAGAGTTGAGAGGAACAGAGAAGTTAGCTCGTGTTCACCCTGGATTAGAAACCATGACTCTGTCAGGGCTTTGCTGTTTTACTCCTACTACACACGAGAGGCAGAATGCTAAACGTGCTTAAAAAGATGCAACTCTGCCACCACAGCACAGATACTCCTAATTTCCTCAGTGACACATTATTACATTTAGCTCAAGGTGATGCTGCAGTAGGATTCCTGTCATGAAGAAGGCGCCCACTAAGGCCTAGTCCACACGTAGCCGGGTTGTTTTAAAAGAGATTATCCGCCCCTCCAGAAACTTGCATCCACACCAACTCATTTAAAAAAAACTCTGTCCACACGTACCCGGATAAATACGTTGTTAAGGACATGCCAGACCTGTAGGCGGCAGTACTTCCCCCGTTCTTAACCTCGTCCTTTGTCTGTGGTCTTCCACAAGGAGCAGTAATTCCGCCTGCAAACACAAACAAGCAAAAAGCGCTTGGACAATTGATGAAGCGAGCGCAGCTCTGAGGGCTTCCATGATGTCGGCTAGTGTAAACACAGGTCGCACACGTGATGTCAGCATTTTTTTGTCGCGGAAAGTGACGTTGCGGACCTTAAAACTCCGGTTTAGTCCGTCCACACGCAGACACCCAAAACGGAGAAAACGCAGATCTTCACTTTGGCCGGAGTTTTTAAAAAGATCCGTTTTCGTGTGAAAAAACTCCGTTTTCATGTGGATGACGGGCCAAAACGTAGAAAAATATCTACGTTTTGGCAGATCCCCGGCTACGTGTGGACAGGGCCTTAGTCTCAACTCAGGTCAGCGCCTTTCGTGGCTAGGACGCATAGGAAACATCTGTTTTCCACAAGTGCAGTATAATGTGAAATGTGGGAAGAAAGCATTAGTGCACCTTCTGAAAGCAGTTCAATGCAAAATGTCTGTTTCAGTGAAAGAAGGTAATGGAGGAATGAAGAGAGGCGGGAGGTAAAACTGAGAGGCAGGAGATGAAAGGCTGCTGATAGACACATGGGCAGAGCAAGAGGTGATTTAGGAGGGATGAAGAAAGCTCTGCTGCACTCAGATGCACAGAGAAGTTAATGCAGCAAGAGGGAAGTTCGATTTTCAGCAGCCTCTTTTGTCTTCTGACGGCTACTGATTGGTGCATTAAGACAAATGTAGGAGTGTAGGGGTTAGCCAGACTCACACACACTCTTCTCAGTGGTTATTCTTACTCTACAGAACTGAACTGTCTGCATTGTGTGGTGCAGTTTACCAGGAAACGACCAAAAGGGATTTCTCAAAATGCTCAAGTTTTCTGGGTTGTCGGAACATGAGAAGCAATGCTAAACGCTATTGGGCATGAATTTAGACGCCATCAATTAATTTTAGCTGAACAGACATCAAGACATAATTTGAGCATGTTAGTTGCAGTAGCATTGACTCGGGTTATTTTTTTATGACTTCCTCTGGATATCAACAGGGCTGCGCAGTGGCGCAGTGGTTAGAGCTGTTGCCTTGAAGCAAGAAGGTTCGATTCCCGGCCTGGGATCTTTCTACAAGCAGTTTGCATGTTCTCCCTGTGCATGCGTGGGTTCTCTCCGGGTACTCCGGCTTCCTCCCACCATCCAAAAACATGACTGTTAGGTTGATTGGTCTGTCCAAATTGTCCTTAGGTGTGTGTGTGTGTGTGTGTGTGTGTGTGTGTGTGTGTGTGTGTGTGTGTGTGTGTGTGTGTCTGTGTCGCCCTGCGATGGACTGGCTCTCTGTCCAGGGTGCAACCCGCCTGATTGCCCATTGACCGCTGGGGATAGGCACCAGTGGGGGTGCGGTTATCATGAGCACGCCTCAAGTTGTTCTCAAATGAAGGTAAAGAGCTGGTGATGCAGTTAGAGGTTCACATGCACTCGTCTGATGTTTCACGAGTGATGTGAAACAGAACTTTCCAGAAGGAAATGATTATAAAATGTACAAAAATTGCATGCACAGGTTTAAATGTATTATGATTTGTCGTTCACAATCAAATTAAATTCAAAACAACAGAACATTTTTACACTAATGTGTAGAGAAGATGTTCCTACATTTAATTAGAAACCATAAAATGTGAAATATCACCTTAATGGATCTTTAAGTAAATTTAATCAGAAGATCAGGTCTTTTTATTGCAGGGATTGAGCAACACTTCATATTAACTTCAAGAAAAGAGAGAGAGTCAAGTTTCAAAAGTTTAAAGATTTATTACTAAACAAATTAAAACTAGACTAACTTTAAACACTAAATGTATGGTGTAACTAAGGTGAAGTAAGACTGAGGATGGTGTATGTGTGAAATGTTCAGAACCAGCAGATCCAGAGAAACGATCAGTTCTGATGGGAGTGAAGATGTTTCACTCTAAGCTTTGGTTCGGAGATTTATAACACACATTGAGACGCCATTCTGCCGGTCTACGTACCCTTGGCAGAAGTCCCCGTTAGATCAGGAATGTCGAGGTCCAGCTTGACCTTCTCTGGAACCGAAGCCGGTAGAAAAAGCAGCGGTTGCCGACCAGACCAGTCTTGAGATACTTCCAGGTCACGACAGGTTTATTGGCATCATGCAAGACCCAAAAAGGGGTCGTGATGGTTCAGCTTTTATTCTGAAAGGAACCGTTGCAGCAGGTGGAACATGCAACAGATTTTATCCAGCTTGTCGTTGGTTCTTTCGGCTGAAGAGGAGAGTTGGGGATTGGCCACTCCGCCAACTTCTCTAGAACGCTTTGAACTGAAGTTAAGGTGATGTGGGCATAGTTTTATAATTTGGATGTTTTGATTTACGGTCGAATCAGAAAAGGACAACAAGAGGGGATTTACCGAGCACCAACAAAACCACGCCCCGCATCAGATCTTGAAGGCTCTGATTGGATCAGCAAAAGGAAATGTGTCATGTGATTCTTAGCATTACGTGTGATCAGTCTCTAGTGGAAACATTTAAAGTATATTACTTATTATAATACTACTGATCATAAACATTGTCATTTCACAGATTGGTTCACGTTTTATTATTGACTAACGCTTTGTTTGATTAGCTTATTAAAAATAGAATTCTTCTGATTTATTAAAAGAAAGAGTTCTTTGTCTTCATTCTTCTCTTGAGCTGGAAAGGAAGAAACAGTTTAGAAGCAGATGCATGAGACCTTGAGCAATATCTCATGCAGATTAGGTTTCTTTGAGCAGAGCAAAACAGAGCAGGACCTTTCAGGTCAGACATGGATAATTCATCACGCTACAAATGAAAACAACACAACGAAACAGTTTATTAAACACTCACACAGCCCCTCTCTCAAGTCGTCCACCCCATTTCCTGCATTAGCCACCGACAGAAAACGCTCGGCTTTGTAGAACGTAGCCAAAGTTAAGCGGCGCGTGCGTAAATGTGAAACAAATCTCAAACTTTTCTGTTAGTTCTTTTGGGTCCTCGTGAGCTTTAAAGGTTCAGGATCCATGATGATGGATTGTCAGTGTCAGCTGGAAGACATGTCTATTCTTTACATATGGTGCAGAGCACACACACTTTCTTAACCACTTCATTAATTTTTAATTTCCCATTTGAGTAAATCAGAAAATAGAAGGCTATAACTTTTGTTTCATGTTTGGGAACTGCCACAAAGAAAGCAGAAAAATAGCATCACAGCAGCTTTGGTGCAATAATCCTCATCAAGCTAGCAACACCAGCAGTCGTGTCGTGGTGCGTTCTCTCGTTCAAGGCAACTTCACACCGTTCTAATTCTGTTTCTCGCATTAGTTACAGCGGTTTAAATGGTTCTGTTTTTCTTTTCTTGTCCTAAAAACAAAGGAAGTCATGCACTCTCCTTCACAGTTCTTCCTGTCTCTCCATCCAGAGCTAATAGACGGAACCCCCACCTTAAAGATCAACCACGGCTCCGGTACACTGGTGCTACAGTTGCCAGGGAACATCAATGTGGCAGACAGGCGCTGGCACCGCCTGGACGTCCGCAGCAACAGCAAGGTGAGACACATCGTCCCTAAAACACCGGCTGCTGCTTATTCAGCCGGCACGTCCTCATTTATACATTTACTTTATTTATATACAGCTGCAGCCCATCTGGTTTTCTAATATTTCCCACAGATAATTATTTTATTTAAAAAATAAAACCCTCCCAATATATCCTAATTAAAGCAAAACACATAGCAGGTGATAAATATTTGTAACGTCTGTATCCATACATGTATGGAGATGTTGAATATGAGCAGCCACCAGCTGCTGAAGATACCTTTCTGTAGCAGCCATTGATCACACAGTAGATGATGCAGATGCAGAGTTTGTTTCTGTGTAACATACAACTTCAGTGAGGTGGTGGTTTCATACTCCCGAATGTCGACCCACCAGCTTTGGACTCAATCGAGTCCTTAGGCAGTCGGACACTTATGATGGAACATTGAGCAGTTAGCGCTCCTCGAATGCTTCTTGGCAGAGTTCAGATGCTTAAAGATTCATGGTGAGAACTGAATCCATCAGGGACGTCAGTGAAGTGATGCAGAATTGGTTTTCTGCTTACGTACAAGGTAAGATGATGCTTCTGTTGCTCTTTAAGTAACTTGACCTAGATATTATAGGATGAAAATGCGTTACTGAACTAATAATCCAAATCTTTAAATAAAAGAGGAAGTTTGTTTCCACATAGTAAGCTAAATGTTCTCTCCAAAGAAGTTGAGCCTGAGCACAGAACAGCACCAGTGGACCCACTGTGGCTGCTGGGAGACCCAGAAGTAGCTTCTGTTGCAAGCTCCAGCTTTAATTCAGCCCAAGTTCTTCAGGTGTTTATCCCTCTGCAGGCAGGCGCTGCAGATGTGCAACGTTAAAACCGACCTACCCGGTTGCTCCACATACGTACTTCATGAGCAGTTTTTAACTCAGAAGTTCCCCTGAAGGACTCAGCTGTCCATAGGACTGATTGCGCTGGTGGATCGTAACACTGAGTCATTTACAGAAACATGTCGGATACATTAGCCGTTACTGTTTCAGTACTTAGCTTAAAACAGTTATAAGAGCTTTAAAATGTTTTTTATAGGCGCACACATGAAAACGCGTCAAACTCAAACAGATAGTAAACTACTGGTGTGAGATAGCTTGATGCTCATAGTAGCTTTCCCTAGCCAGCCAGTGTGGGGAGACATGACAGAGCAGCGTGGTCGAGCAGTTAAGAGTATGGATTAGCTGGTTGTGCATACGACCAACTAATGGAAGTAGTCATAAGGTGTCAGACGCTGTAAAAGAAGATCCAGGGTGCACAGCCTGTAGCTCGCATTAGAAATTATAGACTACTTAGGATTATTTTTGAGAAAGCATGAAAAATATTTCATGCTCACCAAGCAGACGCAAAGGCTCGAGTGACTTCAGGTTTATTCAAATTAGGAGGAAAATTCAGACTTAGTCGTCACTCTTGTTGTCGTCTTCCTCCGCTTATCCGGGTCCGGGTCGCGGGGGCAGCATCCCAACTAGGGAGCTCCAGACCGTCCTCTCCCAGGCCACCTCCACCAGCTCCTCCGGCAGGACCCCAAGGTGTTCCCAGACCAGATTGGAGATGTAACCTCTCCAACGTGTCCTGGGTCGACCCGGGGGCCTCCTGCCGGCAGGACATGCCTGAAACACCTCCCCAGGGAGGCGTCCAGGAGGCATCCTGACCAGATGCCCAAACCACCTCAACTGGCCCTTGTGTTAAATGAAAAGTACTTTTCGACATCTCTAAAGTAACTCTAAGTAGTTTAATTTAGTTACATTGTTGCAGTAATATGTGAGACAAATATCACATTTAAGCTATTGATATAGAACACACACACACACACACACACACACACACACAAGTGTAGATGCAGTATGCTGTGCCCACTGTTTCCTATGGTCTCCATTCATCTATCTGGAAGTTGCGCCTTTAGCCAACACGCCAGTGACATCACATACATGTGACTAATTTATACCATCCAAATATGAGTGATGGAGTGATTGACTCTCATAAAGCCGTCTGAACTGTACGGTAGAAAGGGAGGTAATTGTAGGACGCGTGAGACGAATGACTGCTTTAGTCGTCCTTTAACACTTCAGCTTTGGAACATTTCAAGTGAGTTAAGCTAAAATCAGCTCATCTTTGTTTGACTAAAACCACCTGAAGCTTTTTCCTGCCAGAATTCACCCACAACCACTTCCCTAAAGTTTGATTCTTCTCTTAAACATCAACAAGACTTTTGAAAGCCCTGTTTTTAAAAGCCCATATAACCCATTTTGACAGCTTCCAGCTCTACACCGTCTTTCTTTGAGCAGAGGACATAAGAGGAGCTGGACAGGCTTCATCTCTGCCGCCTTTCATCCTCACATCGTGTAGAGGCTTCAGTTCAGTACAATTACAGGACTGAGTCAGATGTTTGTCGGCTCCCGTCTAATACAGGATAAACACGTGTGCATGGCTAGCACAGGCTAAAGTTTCACCAACCTGAAGTGGATGGTTACAAATCACATTTTACTTTAGTTAGTGCTTCTTTTACTGGTTAGATGTGTTTAAATGACATTCAAGTGCAGACCAACTACTTTAAGAACCCTCAGTCATTTGTGAATCTGGTCTAATTCACCTCTAAAATAATAATAATAATAATAATAATAATAATAATAATACATTTTATTTCAAAGCGCCTTTCAGGACACCCAAGGTCATTTTACAGAAAACACGTAATAAAATACAATAAAACAATAATAAAACCCAAACAAGAAAAAAGCAAAGAGAGAAACAGTTCAATAAAATCAGAGGTTGTAGGCAGATTTAAACATGTGTGTTTTGAGTTTTGATTGGAAAACGGTAAAACTGTCGATGTTCCTGATGTCTGGGGGAAGTGAGTTCCAGAGACGGGGAGCAGAGCAGCTGAAAGCTCTGCTCCCCATGGTAGCTAGACGGGCAGAAGGAACCGCAAGATGGATGGAAGAAGATGATCTGAGTGAACGGGATGGGGTGTGAATACTTATAAGGTCTGAGATATATGGAGGAGAGAGGTTGTGGATAGCTTTGAAGGTATGGAGGAGAATTTTGAAGATGGACCTGAATTTAACTGGGAGCCAGTGAAGCTGCTGGAGAACCGGGGTGATGTGGTGAAAGGAAGGGGTGATGTGGTGAAAGGAAGACAAAATGCATTTGTCTAACTGTAGAGTTCAGATCCACACATTTATCCTTTGTGTCTTTGTTTCTTTTGAAATGAAAGGAAAAGCAACTGCTTCAAGGTCAGTGTGTCATCAGTGTTAGAATTATCTATTAGGCACATTCGCTCAACATGATCTCAATATGAGCAGTGTTGCTCTCCTATTTTATTCTATTTTACGTATATTTTTAGATTATTTTTATTGTTTTTATATTATTTGTTCATCTCATGTAAATTCATTTTCGTACACGGGGATTGCATCTAATTTCCTTGTACTTGTTGCAATGACAATAAAGGTTATTCTGATTCTGATATTTTAAACAGCATGACTGATCAGACGCTCTGACTTTGATTGTTACAATTATTTTGAATTATATTCCAATTCAAACAAGAGTATGTTTACCTTTCTTGTATTTTTAACAGAAGCTGAAATATTTTACAGCCCTGATTTGAAGACCCCGAGTGCATCGCTACTAAAGTGACAATGTGTAGTTTTTACCATTAATCTCTGGAAATATCCATTGAAACTGTCATGGTCTGGGGAATTCGTCTAACCCAAGACATGCAGAATCACAACCCGAACACAGAAGGATGGAAAATAATATATATTTATTGAAAACGGGGAACTGAAGGCGCACTGGGAAGTCCAGTGGGATTGAGAACGGGAGCGCAGCGTCTGGGGAGGGGAGAGCAAATACAGGTGAGTCAGGGAGGTAAGTCTTAACTGGGAAGGTGCAGAGAAAAGACTTAGTGGGAGTTGAGGAGATGAACAGGAATGAGGGGGGTCCAGGAGAGGGAGCGTGAGGTGAGCAGGAGAGTGGGTCGGTCGGGATGGATGGAGAACGTATCAGGGGCTGAGTCCAGAAATCCTATGGAGCTGTTTCCTGAGACGTCCAAAAACCTGAAGGCAGGTAATCACAAAATCCAAAAATCACAAAGTTCACAAACACTAGAGTATCCAAACCAAGTAGCACGAGGAGGGCTGGAAACTACCAAGCTGTAGCAATCATCCGGCGTTGTGGTGTGTTCTCCGTCCTCCTTAAGTAGCTGACCCACTAGTGGCTAACCAGGTGCAGCTGGGAAACTCCCTCTCCTGCAACACACAACTCAAAGGAGGAAAGTTGAGAGGAATACTCACCCCGGCTCATGACAGAAATGTTGAAAACAGATGCCTCGGTAGAACATGAGCATTGGAACAGGCCTTGGTGGTTCCTGATGACGTATCTCCTAGGCAACCGGGGCGGGACCAAGACATCAAGGTTCCTTGGCATTGAGAAACACCCTAAGTCTCTGAGTGACGCCATACGGGATACCATGTTTCCTTCTACGGAAACCCGTGAGGACATAATGTGTTTACTGATTTGTAACAAATGGTTACAAAACTTTCACCATTAATAAACATTGTTGCTTTACACATTTATCTCTTCACTCGTTGCCGGTGACGAAAGGGAATCTGATGATCTTGTTATTTTGCTAGAGGTTGCACTCCCAGGGATTTTTGACCCTAATGGCCATCCGTTGGTAAGGTCTTATTTTAACACAAAAATAATACTTGCTTGCAATGTTTTAGGTATGCACTGCCCCCTATCGGCAGGAAAAATACTCACTGTCACTTTAAAGGCCAAGTTCACTTAAAAACAGTGTTTCACCGGTCATTTTTGGAATGTTATTGACTACTCTTTCAAATGCTAGCCGAAATTGAAAATGGTCCTCTATGCCGTTTTGCTGCACTAACCGTTGTTAGAAAAACACTCAGGTCAGGAAAATCTATGTCACACTAGCCACGTTTACATGCGCATATTTAATTGGATTGAATGCCCAATCAGATCGAAAATTCTGCAAGTAAACATGTCAATCGGAATATTCTGATCCGATTCGGCCTGATTGGATTGAAATTTCAATCCGATTGAGAGAGGTGGTTTATTCCGTTCTTCATTCCGATTGACGTGCATGTACACAGTCCTTCGGATTGTTGGGGTAAAATAATGCCCACTGCGCTTGTGTGCAACAGCAGCGGGCCTCTCCGCTAGGGATGGGTACCTTTGACATTTGAATCGATCCGGTACTAATTCCCGGTACCTACGAGTCGATACCGGTACTTAACGGTACCAATTTTCGATACTTTTGAGTGTTTATTATTTTAATTCTCTTTTATAATTAAATATATATTTTTCTCAATATATAACCATATTTGATAAATATCACGATAAATAACATACAAGTTTGTATTTTAACATCGTCCTTGTAGTTTTATAAGCTGATAATTAAACTGAAGCAAACATCTTTACTGTGAACTAAATTTACTGTGTTTCTTCATTCCTTTTGCCGTCCTTTTTCATTTGATTTTTCCTACTGGGAAGTTAGAATTTCCGAGGAGAAAGCGAACGCACCATTAGCTGATAACAATGGTGGCAATGGAAGCTAACATATCAAGCTAACGTTATCTTTAACAGTTTATTTAGCTGCTGGAGCAGATTAAAACAATGATGCCTCAAACTTAGATCGTTGTCACTGGTTTTACCTTCACCCAATCACCCGTCGCATTTAGTAAAGTAAAGCCAAACTTTAGAGCGCGTTCATGTTCTTCTAGTCGGAAATTCGGAGTTCCGAGGAGAAAGCGAACGCACCATTAGCGAAACGGAAGCTAACAAATCAAGGTAACGTTATCTTAAACATTTTATTTACCTACTGGAGCAGATTAAGATGAGGATGTCTCACTTAGATCGTTGTCTGTCGCTAGTTTCATCACCCAGTTATCCATCACATTTAGTGAAGTGGACCCAAGCTTTAGCGTGCGTTCTTTCTACCATGCTTTCTCTGTTTACAACGGGCTCGCAGGGACCGGCGACATAACGCTCTTGCGCATGCGCAACTGTCTTGGCAGTACCGAAACGAGGCACCGTTTGAAATGACGTGAATCGGTGTTCGGTCGGTTTTATAGAATTCGGTCGGTACCTTAAAAAGTACCGAATTCGGTACTCATCCCTACTCTCCGCTGTCATTTGGACTGCCTGACTTCAAAAATGACGGTGTAATTAACGAGCGGCGGCTTTTAAATCCGACGACAAGCCGTCCCCTTTCAGTAATATTTAATTCAGAACTTGCATTTTGTGGAAGTTAAATAAAAATCTGATTATTGCACAAATCATTCGACAAGCATGTTCAAATCTGTACTGAAAATACGCAGGTTTATTACGCAGGTTTATTGCGGGGGTTGCAGCGCACGGATCCCCGTTTCTGTCAGCTTTGAACCAGCAGCTTCTGCAGCAGGTGAAGGAGACGCGCTTGTAAAGAAGACAGGATAATCTGGGTTTTACAGACCTGACTGGAGGCTGATGTTGGGTAGGAAAGCGTCCTCGGTTAAATACTCTGGACGACAGTAAAGTCCGTGTTAGAAGCACGTAAACGCAGATGACCTGAGATGCGGTTCGTTGATGATGAACACAGGCTGCTAAACTTTCTGAACATCTTCTGTTATTTTGTTTGAACAGATTTTTCTCAACAGTTTCAGCTGATTGCCCCATGTTATTAATAATAAGCCACAACAGAGCTCAGTAATAAAACATGAGTCCAACCCCCCACCCCCCACCCCACCCCCGCTCCGTGCCGCAGCGCAACAGCACAGCTGTCACTTCAGACCCGCGGACCAGCTGATCAAGAGGCAGAAACATAACCCTCCCTTATTTTAATCAACAATAAAATGCAGCAAAGCATATATCTGCAGTTATTCACTGAGGAAAACGTCACTTCTATGAGCTAAATAAAAATATTAAATTGAATAAATGGATCAGGAAAGCAGGAAGAATAGTTATTTCTGGTTTTACATTTTTCATTTCGTTTCATGGCGTTTGTTTCCAATTTTTCTTTCGGGAAAGGCAACTCTGCGCATGCTCAACCTATTTAATCGGATTAAATGCTTGGTGCATATGTACGCACGGCATGATCGGACATTTCAGTTCGTGTCCGTGTGAACAGAGATTCGGAAATTCCGATCAACCAAGATTTCAATCGGATTGAGGAAATTTGGCACATGTAAACGCAGCTATTGTCACTTAACATTCATAGACTCACCCATCTTGACTCATAACGAGGAAGGCTGTTGTTGGTTTAGCTTCCAGGAAACAGCAGAGAACGTCTCAACTACTAGAAGCTAATCATTAGCATTAGCAACCCCACCACACAGCAGCACTCCTCCAGGCTTGTGTTTTTTGTGGAGATAAATAATAATCGTTGCAGAGCAAACGGAGTCAGTGGTAGAGTTGTTTTGCTGTTAGCCAATCAGAGGAGAGACAAACAAGTGAACTTTGTCTTCAGAGCCGATGTACTGTAGAGGATCACAGTGCAGGGAGACAGCTTGTCTTGTTAACTCTGCAAACAGACATCCTAATGCCACCATTTTTATTAGACAACACTGGAAACAGGAGTCACTCAGGATTAAGATGAATGAACACCAGCTGATAATCTGCTGACAGCATTTCTAACAATGTGTGAGTGGACAGCAACGTTAGATTGTTGTTATGGACTGTCAGGTATGAAAACTGGTGGGACCTGTCCCTGCTGTCCCTGGCGGTGGCTAGAACAACAGCCATGTCCCGAGCTGATTGTCACCACACTAATCCAATACAAATCAATGACAAATGGAGATATTGGTGCCTCGAATCAGCTCTCCCTTGCGTAATCATTCTTTTGGCAGTTTAGTAAATCTTATCCAAAATATAAATGTAAATAATCAGCCTTGACCCATCAGGTTTGCGTCTTCTTCAGATATAACGTTTGCACTGCATTTAAATGTGAATCAGCCATTGCTATTGGCTAAAGCGGTACGGTGTGATGTGTGCTGCAACGCCACCGTGGGGTGTAAGTTAGTGATATGTCGTCAAAAAAATGGCTGTGTGCACTGGGACGCTTCCTGGTCACCTGGCTGCTGAGTAGCATTTTTCAAACAGGATGTGTAAGTAAGACTGTTAGGGGTTGACTTGCTGTTAAACATCACTTTAGCCAATCAGCTTTAGCTCTGGTGAGATGTACATACTATTACTCACAGTTACATATTAATGTGTTCTCTCTCCCTTTATTAATACCTGTTAGGACAGAAGCTAGGAAAACAGACTCTCCTTGTTGTTTAAGAACTAATATAAGACACAGCGGGCAGCGGTGGAGCGCTAATGTTTACACCAATGACAGGAATGTGAGTCACCAGTCGAAACCCAGTGGAAACAGCAAGTTCACTCGTTACAATGCTAAGGAAAAAGGCTTTTGTTCTCTTTCACAACATTAACACACACATCCTTGTTTTAATGTTTGACTTCTGCACGTTTTAGGAAGTCCGCTTCACCTTGGATCGATGTTCTGGGGCACCAGTAAAGGAAATGGAGGGTCTGGGCAGCTGGTTGACCACTGAAGACCACTCCACCTGTGAGGTGACAGGTGTTACGCCAAACACAGACAGGTATTCTCAAACAATGGACACAAAACATCTAATTGACACAGCTTTGAGTCCCCTTTAGGTATTCAACATCATGTGGTTTGGTATTAAATGGTAAAATGACTTTCAGCAGCGATAACCCAAAGTTCTGCACTAATTGTCTTCCTGTGATCTTCTCAGGCTCTCTGAAGGATTTTCTAGCCACTCGTTTCTTATTGCTTTACTTCATCGTAATTTACCGACACTTCTACAGAGCAGCACTCTAAAGATCCCCAAAATATTACAATCAGGCAGAGGTTTCGACTTTGACTGTTTTAGTTTTTTACTTTTTGAGGTGTGCTGCAGTAGATTTGCTGCTGTGCTTTATATTTTTTTGTTCTGCTCTGAAATATTGATTTTGGGTCAAACCTCAGCTGTCAAACAGATGGATTCATACTTGAACTCTTTGGTATTCAGAGGAGTTGGTGGTCAACTCAATGACTGTAAGGTATTCTGGTCCTGTCGCTGCCAAACAGCCTAAATCACCAAGTGTTTACCAGTGTGCTTATGACAAATACGGTATTTGTGCTCAGTTGTTGTTTTAATTCTTATTTCTTCTGAACATTCCTCCTACAAAACCTTAGAGACTGAAATGTTTCTGTTATGATCACCAGTTTCTACCTGCTCCTGTTCCTGCTCCACTTCCCTGCAGAGAGGGGCAGCCCCTCCTCCGCTCCTGCTCCTCCTTCCCACCTTCCAGCTGCGCTCAATCCCTAATCAGCTTCTGAGTTTTTAAAAGGGCGCGGCCAGAAGAACCAGGAGGCAGAAAGAGTGGGGAATACCTAGAGAGTGGATGAAATCTAGACACACTTAGTTTGAACCTATGTAATTTCATTGAGTTTGGTTTTACTCTGAGTTCTGTGGAACTTTTGGAGAGTGTGCTCAATAGAGGTAGGAAATAGGTTAGTTTGAACCTTCTTCCTGTGTTTGCTCAGTGGAGCCTTTGTAGAGTTTAAGTTAACCTGTTGGTTGTGTGTGCTCAGTGGAGCATAAGTATTGCTTTTGGTGTGTTGGCTCAAAAGCGCTTTGATTTAGTAATTATTACTGTTTTGTTTCCATTACCTTAACAGCCCTGTGCTCGCCTTTAGTTGGTTTGGACTAAATCAGTTTGCTTGCTATTTTAACCCAAAAGGGGGAATAGCAGAATTGGTGAGTTTACTTTTGACTTATTGGTTTAGTATATTAGTGGAGCTGAGCTCCAGCTTGCGTGTTCTCTCCAGTCCTTGTTTTTCCCTATTTAGGAGGTCACCTTTAGTTCTTGTATTTAACTGGCCTAGTAACTGTGCATGAGTTTGGTCATTTATTTGTTATAAAACTGTTTGCTTTTAAAATCCTGACCCCGCGCCTTCTATGTTACGACGTCCTTCACCCATACCATCACCAGTCGTAACATTAATGGGGGCTCGTCCGGGATCTGAACCCGGGTTCTCTCGCAATTTACGAACAATTTACTAGCTGATAAACTTTCTGTTACCATTTGCAGCTTTGCTAGTGGAAGTTCTTACTTTGATTTATGCATTTTTTAAAGCACGAGTCTTTCTTCAGCTTTAAGGTATTTTTATATAACTTGTATTATGAAGAGTGTCTTGTTTTGATTAAAGTTTCCAGAAAGGTTTTTTTTTTTGTTTTAAAGCTGGAGTACGGAGTTTAAAAATGTTAAAGTTACTTAAAAATGTGACTTTCTGTCCCTGTTCTATAATGTGAAGTAGGTAATATTTCAGAATGATTTCCTGTAAGTCCCTCCCATGGCCTCTGCAGCAAAATGAATCATTTACACGAGTCTAGAGCGTCGACCACGGGGGAGCTGTCAGACCGTGTGCCTCAGTCCCCAGAGTGCACCGTGACGTCTCAGTCAGCTCAGCACACCAGCCTAGCTCAAATGCTATTTCAGCCTGCGTGTCAGTCGGTAAACTTCAACCTAACTGAGGGGGGAAGGACCTGGTTTTGGTTTTTAGAAAGATTTTTTTGAATGTACT
This sequence comes from Nothobranchius furzeri, assembly GCF_043380555.1. Lineage (NCBI taxonomy): Eukaryota > Metazoa > Chordata > Actinopteri > Cyprinodontiformes > Nothobranchiidae > Nothobranchius > Nothobranchius furzeri. The sequence goes on along the minus strand of NC_091749.1, from coordinate 4,777,131 downwards.
TTCTTTTCTAATAATTCATTTTAAAACAATTTAACTTTATTTAATTTTAATGTTGAACAACCAAAGACTATATGTCCACCTGTGAGATCATATTAATCTGAAGAAAGCTTATGGATAATCAAATTCATGCAAAATAGCCTCAGGTCGCAGAAGGATGCAGTCATCAAATGCATTATATATACTGAAGGTGCATTTATATCTATGATTTTATATAAATATATACACACATTTTTACTAGCATAGTAAGATGTTATATTTTAACATATGTGGTATATTTTTATTTAAGTCAGTAGATCATGTTACATAGTAAAATGAAATCCGTGGTTATTTTTGCCTCATTTGTTCCTACTAGTTACTACTACTACTGTAGTTCTGACCTGTCATACCTGACGGAGCTGAGGTTTTTCCACAGTTAGGGGAATGATCTTCATTTTGAAGCCTGTTTCCAGTATATTGTACCTGTGGGACCCATTTTTTGTCCAGTCTTTCCACTATTTATACTGCCTTCAGGGGACCACTCTTACAAAGCGTGTTGTTGCTTTCCATCGTTTCACTGGCGATGTCGGGTTTTATTTGTACCATAAATTAGACCGTGACCACGGCAGCCTTTACTGAATTGTCCAAGTTGCTCTAAAGCCTGGGAACAGCTCTACCTTTTAAAAACCTGAAAATAAAGACTGGAGTCATTTGGTGTAAACACCCTGATCCGTTCAGCAGTTCTGCTGCCCCTCTTAGCCCGTTGGTTCCATAGAGTCTTTCAGCTGTCTGGATTTTTCTTTACTTGACAGCTTTTCTTATTTTGAAAAGAAGCTAAACACAGTTGTCAAATCAAGTGTCTAAAACTGATAGACCATGTGAAGCCTTCTCCTCAGACGTCTGGAAGAAGGGATGTTTTATGAATTCTGCCGTGGAGTGTGTGGTGGATTTGGTTTGTTTATTGGCACATCTTTAAATTGGCACAGAAGAAGAAAATCTCCTGTTCTTGAACCTTTTCACCTTTTTTAACTTTAAAAGTTTTGTATGAATTGATGCCTTTAATTCAGGCCCTGTCCACACGTAGCCGGGGATCTGCCAAAACGTAGATATTTTTCTACGTTTTGGCCTGTCATTCACACGAAAACGGAGTTTTTTCACACGAAAACGGATCTTTTTAAAAACTCCGGCCAAAGTGAAGATCTGCGTTTTCTCCGTTTTGGGTGTCTGCGTGTGGACGGACAAAACCCGAGTTTTAAGGTCCGCAACGTCACTTTCCGCGACAAAAAATGCTAACATCACGCGTGCGACCTGTGTTTACACTAGCCGGCATCATGGAAGCCTTCAGAGCTGCGCTCTGTCGCTACCCGATCCATCAATTGCCCAAGCGCATTTTGCTTGTTTGTTTTTGCAAGCGGAATTACTGCTCCTTGCGGAAGACCACAGACGAAGGACGAGGTAAAGAACGGGGGAAGTACTGCCACCTACAGGTCTGGCATGTCCTTAACAACGTATTTATCCGGGTACGTGTGGACAGAGTTTTTTTTCAAAACGCGGTGGTGTGGATGCAAGTTTTTGGAGGGGCGGATATTCGTTTTTAAAAAATCCGGCTACGTGTGGACTAGGCCTGAGACTAACACAACGTGTAGACCTCAGTTCACAAAACAACTCACATCTCACAGAGGACATAATTCATCATTTCACATAGAAGTTGTAGAAAAGTAAAAACCCGCTGATGCAGTTTTACATTCAGCATATAAAATCCTTTTTGTCCTAAGGATTCACGTTAACAAGCCAACCATGATAAACTCTAGTGTCACAAAGATGACCTCCATTGTGTTCTCAAAGCATCATCTATAGGGAGCCTAAAGCTTGGTTTATGCTTGACGCATTCACTTTCCGCTTGGTGATGCGGCTCGCGGATGGAACGCGCTTCACAACTTGCAGCGTTTATGGTTCATGCGGCTCGTCTCTGCAGTGAGCCATTATTCTCCAAAACTGTAGGGGGCAGCATGGAGCTCTACAGCATGCATCCAACACTACACCATAGTAGAAGTAAAAATTACTGTTTACAACATGGCATTCCAGCATTTTCAACAGCGTCCTCGTCTTTTCCGACAGTGCGAGCTATTTCTCTCCAAGAATTATTAACAACATGTTGATCACGGTGATCTCTGAGAGCTGAATCATACAAATGTCTGTATTTACGAACCTCTGCCATACTAGTTCTTGCCGGTCCGCCATGTTTTTCCGCGTCCGACCGTCCGCGTGGTTAGAAATTTTCCTAGGTGCGTGGTGCGGAAAGTTTGGGCCGTGCGGAGGCGCGGTGGAGGGGCGTGGTTGTTAAAATGACGCCAGTTTGCCACACGGAGACGTGCGGACCTCGCGGACATGTCAAGCATAAACCAACCTTAAGGCTACATTCAGGCTGCAGGCAAAAGCTCATTAAATCTGCTTTTTTCCCAACATGCGAGCCATATCAGATTTTTTTTATGACAGTCTGAACACACAGATCCATTTTTTTCAACTCCGCCGCTCCTGGTTTCATTCGGGTCACTTTGGTGTCGCAGAGCTTTCACACTGGAGACAGTTCGATGTCAAATATCAGTCAGAATGTGAACGGCCTCACAAATCACAATCAGAGTCAGATTTATTTCCTTGTAGGTGAGAGGCTCATCTATAGGAAGTTGTTTTGGTGGCAAGGTGCAAACATACATTCAGGTCAAAGTCAAGTCAGGCAGTATTTACATTAGGATACATCAAATAATAAGAAAAGAAACATAGACAGAAAGCAATCATAAGCGTAGAAATGTGCGTGACCGGGGCATTTGTGTGTGTTTTGGCCATTCGTCGGTTGTTCAGGAGCGTTACAGCGAAGGGGAAGAAGCTGTTTTTGTGGCGTGAGGTTCTAGTCTGTAAGGACCTGAACCTCCACCCTGTCGGTAGGGTTTCATAAGTCGATCAGGGTGAGAGGGGTCAGCTGTTATCCGACCTGCATGTTTCAGAACCCTTGAGTTGTACCGGTCATGTACTGATGGAAGGCTGCATCCGATTAGTTTATCCGCTAAGCGCACTACCCGTTGCAGTCTTTGTTTGTCCCTGGCAGTGGCTCCTGCGTACCACACAGTGATGGAGGAGGTGAGTACTGATTCGATGATGGTCGTGTAGAACTGGATCATCGTGGCATGTAGAGCTTCCTTAGTTGACGCAGAAAGAACATCCTTTGCTGGGCCTTCCTGATGAGGGTATTGATGGACACCTCCCACTTGAGGTCATGGGTGATGATGGACCCAGGGAAGCGAAAGGACTTCACGGTTGAAATCTGGTTGTCTGTCAGGGTTATGCTGGGCAGTGGAGTCAGTGCTCTGCTGAAGTCTACAATCATCTCCACTGTCTTCTGCTCGTTCAGCACCAGGTTGTTGTTTCTGCACCAGGACGCAAGGCACTCCACCTCTCCTCTGTATGCAGACTCATCCCCATCTGAGATAAGGCCAGTGAGGATGGTGTCATCCACGAACTTGACCAGTTTCACCGTCTGGTGGTTTGAGGTGGAGCTCTTAGTGTAGAGGGAGAAGAGTAGAGGAGAGAGGATGCAGCCCTGGGGGGTTCCAGTGTTAGGGGTTTGGGTGTCTGAGACTTTTTTCCCAGCCTCACGTGCTGTCTCCTATCTGTCAGAGAGTCTGTGATCCACCGGCAGATGGGGTCGGGCACGTTCAGCACAGATAGTTTGTCCTGAAGGAGAGCTGGGCGGACTGTGTCAAATGCTGAGCTGAAGTCTACAAACAGTATCCTTGTGTAGGTTCCTGGGAAGTCCAGATGTTGCAGGATGAAGTGGAGGCCAAGATTGATTGCATCATCTACAGATCTGTTGGCTCTCTAGGCAAACTGCAGGGGGTCCAGAAGAGGGGATGTGATTTTTTTTAGGTGGGTCAACACCAGGCGCTCAAAGGACTTCATGGCCACTGATGTCAGCGCCACCGGCCTGTAGTAATTCAGTCCAGTGATCTTTGGTTTTTTAGGGACTGGGACAACAATGGTGGACAATGATCTGATATACTCAAAAAATCGGAATTGAGCTTTAAGACCTGCAGTGTGAACATAGCCTAAGTCACACCCTGCTGCTGGACCATGGGTCCCCGGAAGAATGATAAAATGAATGCTAAACTATAGGGCTTGCGATTGTGATGTCATCACCGACGCATCCGCCCTGTCGGAGGCGTGTGGGTCCTTACTTGTTGCTTGTTACTACTGAAAACAGCGCGCTCAGCATCATTCTTGTGGCTTAAATTAGTCTATAATTCAGTTGATTGGTCATATTAAACAACTCTAGTAAATCGTTGCTGTGTTGTAGGGTGACATGTGATCACCAGGATGGAAAACAAGCTAACTTTTCACCGTTTTCCTGCTTAGAGTCAAATCCACAGAGACCAAGTATCTAGCATAACAAAGTCTCGTCGGCTCACTTGGATCGCTGCTATAAGGCGACCAAATGTCACCTTCGTTCTGGTAAGTTTCAGATGGTGTACGTTTTTTATACATCGTTTCTTTCCTTTAACTGCGACAAGCACACAAAACACTGTGCAGAACTAAGCAATTGATCCGTGTTTTTCCAGAACATGTTTGCCAAAAGATTTTTGCAATAATCAGATTTTTATTTTACTTTCACTAAGTGCTAATTTCCATCCATCCAACTATTATCACAGATTCTGTTCGTAAGCTTTATGGACAGGATTTCTAGGAACAGCCAAGGAACTGAGGGGATCTGTTTTGGTGGCCTGAGGATTTAGTCTCTGCTTTTTGCAGAGGATGTGGTCCTGTTGGCTTCATCAGAACGTGATCTTCAGCTTTCGCTGGAGCGGTTCGCAGCTGAGTGTGAAGCAGCTGGGATGAGAATCAGCTCTAAATCCGAGACCATGGTCTTGAGTCGGAAAAGGGTAGAAAGCCTTCTCCAGGTCAGGGATGAGGTCCTGCCTTTAGTGGAGGAGTTTAAGTGTCTCGGGGTCTTGTTCACGAGTGAGGGAAAACTGGAGTGTGAGATCTATAGACAGATTAGTGCAGCATCTGCAGTGATGCGGGCGTTGTACTGATCTGTCGTGGCGAGCCAGAAGACAAAGTGACCGAAAGAATGAGATTGCATGTACAAGCGGCCAAAATTAGTCTTCTCCGCTGGGTGGCTAGGCTCTCCCATAGAGATAGGGTAGGAAGCTCGGTCATCCGGGAAGGGCTCGGAGTAGATACGTTACCCTTCTACACCGAGAGGAGCCAGTTGAGGTGGACATCTCCCTTGTGAAGTTTTCTGGGCATGTCCAACCGGGAGGAGGCCTAAAGGAAGACCCAGGACATGCTGGAGAAACTATGTCCCACAGCTGGTCAGGGAACGCCTTGGGATTTCCCCGGAGGAGCTGGTCCAAGTGGCTGGGGAGAGGGAAGTCTGAGCCTCCTTTCTTAGGCTACTGCCCCCGCAGGTCTTCAGCCTCATTTTGATAACCGCTACTGATGGAGAGAGCCTAACAGATAAGAAAAATGCATTCCATATTTTCGGTCCCACTACCGGGAACGCCCTATCGCCTTCCCACATCAGCCAGGCTCTGGGAGCCAAAAGTAGCGACTGGTTCTCAGGGCAGAGCGCCCGAGCAGAAATGTGTGGCTGCAACAACTCAGTCAAATAGGCTGGAACCAACCCATTCAGTGGTTTATGCACCATTAAAAGTAGTTTAAAACAAATTCACAGATTCTGTTTATAACTTTTATGGACTGGATTATTAACCTGGCAGCAGCCAGATCTACATGTGTAGCCCTGCCCCGTGTTGAGTCTACACATTTCGATCTGTAATCTCTGTAGCAGAAACCGTTTTGAGCTGACTGGATGATGCGTAAGGTAGTGCATGGCTGGTACTGGCTACCATATTTTGTCTTGAGCCAATCACAGTAAAACCTTAGACGTTTTCCATGTGCACCTGGAAAGCAACAACAACTCGCTCAAGCTTCATTCATTCACTCACACGGCAGTTACCATGTCTTTGGGAGATTTCGGCCGGTTTTGGGAGAAGAGTATGAGCATAAAGGGCAGGGTTTGCCCCAGTGCCTTACAAGCCTGGTGGCTGCCAGGCTTTACCTGGCAGCCACCAGGCTTAGCGGGGTCCCCACCCTCGACCCTACCTTCTCCGCTGACATGAGTGATGCACGGCAGTGAAATGAAGCGCGGGCCTCCCCTCTGCTAAAACTGACGTGAACGGTAGCAGAGAAAATCCTGAACCTGCTAAAGCAACCCAGCAAACATTCAGACCTTTAACGACTGTTAAAACAACGTCAAACCGAGATGTTTCGTCATGATTAAAAAATAGTTCCAAAATGAAAGTTGAACCGACGTCTTCTCTGGCCGTGACGTAAACGTCTTTCAGCGCACCTCATTTGGATGTTTAAGAAATAAAATGTAGGCTTCTTATTACTGTATCACTGTAAAACTATGTTTATCATTACTATAACAAAATATTATTAGTGGAATTAAAAACACGTATGTCATCTGAGTCATAAGCTCGTATGTCCCAGCCTGGATTCAAACCTGGGTCTGAGCTATCTCTTTCACATCTACAGGATGTCACCTGGTGCATGCACACTTATGACTAGGGATGGGTACCTTTGACATTTGAATCGATCTGGTACTAATTCCCGGTACCTACGAATCGATACCAGTACTTAACGGTACCAATTTTAGATACTTTTGAGTGTTTATTATTTTAATTCTCTTTTATAATTAAATATATATTTTTCTCAATATATAACCATATTTGATAAATTTCACGATAAATAACATTCAACTGTTTGTATTTTAACATCGACCTTGTAGTTTTATAAGCTGATAATTAAACTGAAGCAAACATCTTAACTGTGAACTAAATTTACTGTGTATCTTCATTCCTTTTGCCGTCTTTTTTCATTTGATTTTTCCTACTGGGAAGTTAGAATTTCCGAGGAGAGAGCGAACGCACCATTAGCTGATAACAATGGTGGCAATGTAAGCTAATTTATCAAGCTAACGTTATCTTAAACAGTTTATTTAGCTGCTGGAGCAGATTAAAACGATGATGCCTCACACTTAGATCGTTGTCGCTGGTTTCATCTGCACCCAATCACCCGTCACATTTAGTAAAGTGAAGCCAAACTTTAAAGCGCGTTCATGTTCTTCCAGTCGGAAATTCGGAGTTCCGAGGAGAAAGCGAACGCACCATTAGCGAAACGGAAGCTAACATATCAAGCTAATTATACTTACCTACCGGAGCAGATTAAGATGAGGATGTCTCACTTAGATCGTTGTCGCTGGTTTCATCATCACACAGTTACCCATCACATAAAAGCCCCCTTCAGACAGGCCATGAAAAACGGAAATGTTCCGGACTCTGTCCGTAAGACCTTTCTGTCTGAATACAAACATCCGGATAACGTGTTCCGGAATTTATCCGGACGAAGCCCCTAGTAACAGGTCCGGACTTGTTACGGACAGGGTGGCTGATTCAGACTGGTGAGGTAAAGTTCCGGACAAGAGGGAGGGGGAGGAGGAGGGGACCGGGGGACGCTGTGCGCACCTATATAGCCCGCTGCTGTAGCATGCGGCGATCAACGGCAGCTTGCCTCCTACGGTACCGTCTAGACGCACGAGGGAGCACTTCACACCGCTTCAGTGATTCCTTTAACCATTGAGCTTCATCATCCAGGTCTCTTATGCGTCTTCGTGTGCGCAGAATTATGCTTAAGCACCTCGTGATTTTTATCTTGAGAGGCGCTATAGAAATGATGTTTTCTTCTTCTTCTTCTTAACATGAGTCCGATCACCCCCCCCCCCCACACACACACACACACACCCCACCCCCCGCCGCCGTCAGACATCTGGAACTTTTCCCTGCTGTGTGAACGCAGCCGAAAGGACAAGTTCCGGTACAAAAGTGGTGTGTCTGAAAACACAGTTCAGGTTAAAAACCGGATTGAATTGTCCGCAAATGTTCCAGAAATTCTGTCTGAAAAGGCAATTAGTGAAGTGGACCCAAGCTTTAGCGTGCGTTCTTTCTACCATGCTGCTCTGTTTACAACTGGTTCGCAGCGAGCGACGACATAACGCTCTTGCGCAGCTGTCTAGGCAAGTTCTCGTTATGATGGACGGGTACCGAAACGAGGCACCGTTTGAAATGACATGAATCGGTGCTCGGTCGGTACTATGGAATTCGGTCGGTACCTTAAAAAGTACCGAATTCGGTACCCATCCCTACTTATGACAGATACTCAACATGCTATATGTTCAACTACACATAACTAGTTGTCCAAAAAACAATTATACTTGTAGTGGACACAGCAGCGTCAACTGAGTTTGGAAAACTCTAAGTCTTAATAATAATTCATCTTGCAGTGCAAGGTTACTGGATTTCTAGGTGCAGCTAATGTGTTGAGGGGGTCTGTTTATGGGCCTGAGGATCGGGTCTGCTTTTTGCAGCTGATGTGGTCCTGCTGGCTTCATCAGAACGTGATCTCCAGTTTTCGCTGGAGCGGTTTACAGCCAAGTGTGAAGCAACAGGGATGAGAGTCAGCGTCTCTAAATCTCAGACCATGGTTTTAAGACAGAAAAGAGCAGAATGCTTCTTCCAGGTCAGGGACAGCATCAAGTGGGGGAGTTAAATAACAAATGTAACTGAGAAAATTGTGTCCTACACCTATCTCCTGCATTAGAATATAATGAAAATAGACGTGAAACTCTAGGATTAGAAAAACCTGACCACTCCACATCAAGCTTTCGCTTGGACTCACCCATCTTGACTTATGACGGGGAAGGCTGTTGTTGGTTTAGGGTCCAAGATACAGCAGAGAACGTCTCAGCTAGTAGAAGCTAACTGCTAGCATTATCAACTCCACCGCATAGCAGAACTCCTTCAAGCTTGTGTTACTTGTGGAGATAAAACAACAGTGTTGCAAAGCAAACAGAGTCAGTGGTAGAGCTGTGATGCTGTTGTCTTATCTGAAGTGAGATATCAGATTATGAGGAAATGAGACTCCAAATCCTGCCGTCTGAACCTACTTTCTCTGCTGGCTGAATTCTTTGTTCTGAAACAGGCGCACTGGAGCTTTTTTTCCCCAGACATTCATTCCTACTATAGCCCACTACAGATGTATTATAAATATGAGGGAATGACTTCTTTAAATATCTGAAGACCTTGTTCATGAATGAGGGAGAAAATGGAGGGAGGAAAGGGTTTTAAAATTCACCTGAGCCAGAAGTGTGTGTTTGCTTTCTGGTGGCCATGACAGCCTTTTTAAATCTTTACATGTCTTTGTTTTGTAGACACCTGAACATGAGCCAAGTACTCCAGCTTGGTGGCGTAAATGAGGACATCCCCTACATCTACCCTCAGCTTCAGCACAAACACTTCACCGGCTGCATTCGCAACCTCGTTGTGGATAGCAAGGTATTACACACACACACACACACACACATGCACGCACGCACGCACACACACACAAACACACACACACACACGCTACCAAGCAAACACTTCACATCAGCATGCTCACACCTGCTCTTTAGCTGATAAATGCATTAATAACACATTTCAACATTCACCGTGTCCTTGTACCTTGTAAGAGTGTTTTTAGGCTTTTAACTGTAACCTCAAAGTATTTCCAAACACTGCACATGCACTCGGAGACTGAAATGGAATATCAGCCTTTCCACAGCTGCTCAGTCCGGACACAACCCTTTCTGGTGTGTTGGTGTTAAAAAGTCGGAGACTCTGTGCTCAACCATGACAATCCAAGCCGAGCCCCATCTAAGCCCAAATCATCTCCGTTTGACCAGAAGCTTCTGGCGTGAAATCTGGGTGTGAACCTGCAGCTTTCTGAATGCAGTGAAAACTACATTCTCTGCCGGGTGCTTGAGCTTAGCGAGCTCAAAACGTCTGGCTGGGGTTTGAATCCAGAGGGGAGTTTTTCTCAGTGAAAATGAATTTTCTTCAGGATTTTTAAAAGCTGCTTCCTGATGCTCCATTTCCATGTCCAGAATGGTGGCATACATGTTTGTCCTGCTGCTCACGCTGAAGGCATGGAGTAAGTGTGGTTTACCTTAGCCAGAGATGTAACAAGAGGCGCTCAAACACTGAGTACTAATGAGAAAATCTGCATGATGCGTGTGGGAGGACATGAAGATAATAAATCTCCTACGAGCACGCAGCAGTAGGCGTACTGGTGATTAATAATGTTGATGGACATTGTTGTATCTTTTATTTTTTTCTCCTCCTGTTTATTTTTTACTTGGGTTGTTTTGTTTTTTCTAGAAACTGTTAATGTTTCACTTCCATCACCATGGCGATATCATCTGTTTTAATTGGGTTGTAAGTGTTTAGAGGAGATAGAGGTTCTGATGTTTGAGCCACGAAGCCTGTCAGTACCACGTCAGCTCCATTAAACCTTTCCAGGGACGATGCAAGGTTTTACGTAAATAACAGCGAGCAGTGGAGAGACTCAAACGGGTTCCAGCTAAAAGCTGAAGAGAAAAAAACCACACAGTGACATCTCTTTATATAATTAACCTTCTACTCTGGAGTCTGGCCTCGTCCCTCTGGCTGTCAGTCACTGTTCTCTGATTTTGAATCTCTCCGGTCTGTGTCTTGTCATGTTTCTGCTTGTTTCTGTCCATACAGCATTCCAGCTCAAACTTCTGCTCCAGCTTTGTTCTGTTGTTTTCATACATCTGTCATGCCATTTTTAGCTTGGAGTTTTCTCCATCTGCAGGTTGACTGATGGCTGTTTGAGAGCAAGCAGCTTTAAGGTTGATCTGCAGTGTTTCTCAGCAGACATTTATAGTAAATGTTGAATGTCCCAAATAACTGGTAAGATAAATGGGCTCCTTTTCCCATAATTTGATGGCTACAGTTCAAGTCTACTGACACTTGAATTGGAGAAACTGGGCATCCCAAGTCCCTAAATCCAGTTTTTAGCAACCAGGGTTCAAACAGGTTGTCTTTTCCACAGCTACAGGGTCAGAGAGGTGTCATTTCTAGCTCCTAGCTTCCTAGGAGTGGTCCAAGGTTTCTTGCTAATGGGTGTTGGGTAACGTCCAAAAGAATTAAATGAAAATTAACTGAAGTGTATTTGTGTAAGGGGCTCCTCTGTAAACCTCCTCCATGCTGAAATGACTATATTTAGGTGGTTTTGGTATCTAATAAGGATGTCCTTTTGAGGCCTTCTATGGGTAGTGCATCATTCATTAGCACCAGGAGAAAACCTCAGGCCAGATTAAAGATTCTAAGGATGAATGGATGGATGGATGCATGGATGGATGGATGGATGGAAGGAAGGCTGCATGGATGGATGCATGGATGGATGCATGGATGGATGGATAGATGCATGGATGGAAGGAAGGATGCATGGATGGATGCATGGATGGATACATGGATGGATGGATGCATGGATGGATGCATGGATGGAAGGAAGGATGCATGGATGGATGCATGGATGGATACATGGATGGATGGATGCATGGATGGATGGATAGATGCATGGATGGAGGGAAGGATGCATGGATAGATGCATGGATGGATACATGGATGGATGGATAGATGCATGGATGGAAGGAAGGATGCATGGATAGATGCATGGATGGAAGGAAGGATGCATGGATAGATGCATGGATGGATACATGGATGGATGGATGCATGGATGGATGCATGGATGGAAGGAAGGATGCATGGATAGATGCATGGATGGATACATGGATGGATGGATAGATGCATGGATGGAAGGAAGGATGCATGGATGGATGCATGGATGGATGGATAGATGCATGGATGGAAGGAAGGATGCATGGATAGATGCATGGATGGATACATGGATGGATGGATGGATAGATGCATGGATGGAGGGAAGGATGCATGGATGGATGCATGGATGGATGGTTAGATGCATGGATGGAAGGAAGGATGCATGGATGGATGGATAGATGCATGTTTGGAAGGAAGGATGCATGGATGGATGCATGGATGGATGGATAGATGCATGGATGGAAGGAAGGATGCATGGATGGATGCATGGATGGATGGATAGATGCATGGATGGAAGGAAGGATGCATGGATGGATGCATGGATGGATGGATAGATGCATGGATAGATGCATGGATGGATGGATAGATGCATGGATGGAAGGAAGGATGCATGGATAGATGCATGGATGGAAGGAAGGATGCATGGATAGATGCATGGATGGAAGGAAGGATGCATGGATAGATGCATGGATGGATGGATAGATGCATGGATGGAAGGAAGGATGCATGGATAGATGCATGGATAGATGCATGGATGGATGCATGGGGGGGGGGGGGTACAGTACTGAAACAGGCTTCAACACGAACGGCTGTTTTCTGCTTGGTCCTAGAGCCCAACCAGTGTCTATGTAATATAGTGTAATATTGTTTTTGGATGGTAAAAAGTGCAGGGGTCAAAACTTGACATTGGAAAAAGTGGGCGGGGACATGTCCCACAACCACCATCTCCCGTAACGATGGTCACACTGGTCACTCGCTATTTTAAGAACCAAACGGGCAGTTATTGAACCTGAGCCTTTCAGAGTGAGGACAGTTTTTTGTGTTTGTTTTTGTTTGTTTATTGCTTCACCCAGCACACTGTTGGCTTCACTGGTTTTACTCTTAACACATCAAATGTAATTTGAAGAAAGAAATACGTGTTTGTCAAAAAACAGAACCCAAGATTTCTAATGTTCGTATTCATGAAGATTTCTAGTTTTTAAATCTACAGCTACTTTTCTCACACTTTTTAGCAGAGACCTGATCTTTAGGCTACAAAGACAGATCCCCTCACCACCTTGGCTGCACCTAGAAATCCAGTTCATAAGGTTATGTACAGAACCGGTTACAACTCTGCCTTGGTGGAGTCCAACTTTCTCTGGGAACAAGCCCCATCTGGACCAAGCTCTGGCACCGGTCATACAGGGATCCAACAGCCCGTTTCAAGGGGCCTAGGCCCCAAACTCTGAGAATAGCCTCCACAGGGCTCCTCAAGGGACATGGTTGAAGCCCTTTTTCAAGTTCTCAAATCATATGTTGATTGGTTGGACAAACTCTCACGCACCCTCCAGGACCCCCCCAAGCATTTAGAGCTGATCCAGTGTTTCACAGTCAGGACGAAAACCACATTGTTCATCCTGAATCAGAAGCTCGACTATCCGGAAGAGCTTCCTCTTCAGAACCCCTGAAAATACCTCACAAGAAGAAGGCTCAGGACTGTGATTCCCCTGCAGTCCCCCTTTTAAAACAGGGGGACCACCACCCCGGTCTGTCAGTCCAGTGGAGCTGCCCCTGATTTCCTCGCAATATTACAGCTAACACATCCCTGCATTTTCCAGAGCCCTACGGAACTCTGGGCAAATCTCATCCACCCCCTGGACACTTCCACAGAGGAGCTTTTTGGACACCTAAGTGACCTCAGCACCAGAGATTGGAATGCCTGTCCCAAAGTCCCTGAACTCTGCTTCCTGATTGGAAGGTGAGATTAAGAAGGTAGGTTTGAGAAGGTCTTCAAAGTTCTCCGCTCACCTATCCACCACATCCCAAGTGGAGGTCAACGACATACCATCCCCACTATAAACTCCTCCATCTCTTGGGTTTTTGCCTCTGCGACCACTCAAGCTGCAGTACCAGTCAGTTTCCTCCGGGGTCCCACAGGCCAAAAAGACCTGATAGGACCCCTCAGCTGTAAGAGTTGAAGTCGTCCAGGAGAACAAAGGATTCACTGGAAGGAGCACTCTGCAGCACCCCCCTCCAAGGACTACAAACATGGTGAAAAAGGGTAGGTATTCCAACCTAATGTCGGGGCCCGCCCCACCCACACGTAGCCTCAGTGGGGCCCCCGGTGAACCATGTCCTGGTGAGGAAACACTTTCCATTCATTGTGATCATCATAAGGGATCATTGAGCTGCAGTTCGTCTGATCCCTCATCTAAGACTCGTTCACATGGGCAACCCTACCGTAGGAGACAGCTCAGCGCCTGGGATTGTTAACTCAGTCCCTTCATAGGTAAAACAATCTGGGTGTCTGATTTTAATGTCTGTTCAATTTGTAACTGAATATATGGATTTATTTAGCACTCACAGTTTCTTGATATTTGTGTGCATTTGAACAGTAAGTCCCCAAAGCTCCACACAAACACACTAGTAGAGCCCACTTCCCCGACGGAAACCCGCCTCACTGTGGAGCTCACTCAGCTGCGGGTTTTGGACTCTAGTTTAGATCATGTTCTTCTCTTTGTGTGGGCCATGACGTGTTTACGCCCAGAAGCTGACAGTAATCTGGGCAAATAAGGCTGCCTACAGGGTGTCTGTGGACGCGAGTGACGTTCTTCTCTGCTGACGCCACACTTCACAATTTGTGCAGAAGCAGGTGGACTTTGTGTCTAAGTGCTAAGTTTAGAATCTCCCCAATTGTTGCTCAGGTGTAACGTTAAATCAGCTGCAGACATGACACGTATCCTGGTGACTGCTCTGGTTTTGGTTCCTCCCAATCAATGGGGTCAGTCCCTGTGCACCGTTTCAAGGTCAGCAGCCTGCTTCAGTGGTTGGCCAGCAGCTCCTGAGACATGACTCCACTACAGTCGTCTACATCCTTAGCTCTTCAAATACATAAATGAGTTGTCACTGTGAAGGACGTGCGGTTAAACATACCGAGCTCTCCGCCGCTCTCAGCTCTCTGTCGCACTGGTTTTCCATCATGAGATCGGGCCGTGTTTAGTTCTTTCACCAGCGGAGGAGAGAGCTGGTGATGTAAACAGAGCCGGAGAGAGAGATGAGAGTGGGAAAGAAGAGAAGGCCACGTTGTACCCTGAGCTCATGTCCTTCAGCACATTTTAAAGTTTTCTTCAGTTCTTTCATTTCCACCCCCACCCCCACCCCCACCCCACCCCCCAACACACACACGGAGATGCTGTTTCTCTTGCTGGTGTGTCTTTTTGGCTCACATACTGGTACTTCCTCCTTTACTTTATTCTACTTTACCTCCCTTTTGCCTTCACTTGAATAAAATGCTCTCTTATTTCTTTCCTCCCTTTACTTTCTCACCTCCTCTGCTTTTGTCTGTCTACCACCCTTCTATCTCCACTGCTCAGCTGTATGATTTGGGCTCCCCGGCCGACTCCCAGTCCAGCTCCCCAGGCTGCCTGACCACAGATAGCAGTTGTGTCAACATGGGGTATCCGTCCTGTGGCCATCGGGGTCGCTGTCATGGTGAGTGGGGCTCCTTCAGCTGCCAGTGTGTAGCCGGATACACGGGACACCAGTGTGAAGAAGGTAAGACAAAGCTGTTTTGGACCCACCTAAACTAGAATAATGGTGTTTTTGTGTGTACCACAACAATAACGGCATTTCAGAGGGCAGACCAAAGGCCCAAGACCACACTCAGCTGAGCTCACAGATTTCTGTTTCAGAACACATCTGAAGTTGAAACACAATGAAAATCATGTGGAGGAGAATAAATGCTCTCCTTATCTGGAATTGGTCTTTTTGATCTGTTACCATTTGGTGTGTTTACCATAAATGTAGAATGACCCCAGCTTGTATCTAAAAACAACAATTGTAATGTTTAAAATGTGTATTTTAAAGACTAAATTCACTGTGAAGTAGTTTTTTAATTGTTTTTTTTTTAAATGTGATTGATCACTCGGAGTTTAACCTGCAGGCTACACATGGAAATAGTTGTCTGCTCCCTTTTCCTGCATTAGCTGCAGACAGAAAATAGACCAGGAAACACTCGGATTAGAAAAGCCAGTCAATTGCTCGTCATTGTGTCTAATTAGCATAAAGGACTCACCCATCTTGGCTCGGCTGCGTGGGTTCAGCATCCAGTAAGCACATAAAATAAAATAAATATTTCCACCAAAGCTACTGTTGGTATTACAGGGAGCTGCTGTATCGAACCTCGAAGTTGGATTAAAAACGTTCTCTGACTTTGGGTGTGTGTGTTGGGGGGGTTACTATTTCTACTCAGAAGTAGGAATTTCTGGAATGAACTGAGGAATGCATCACATCCAGAAACACTAGTCACTGAGTCGCACCGGTAATATTTAAAATGTGTTTATT
>NC_091749.1:4656037-4756037 GCF_043380555.1 Nothobranchius furzeri | reverse complement strand
TAAAGCAGCCGGCCGAGGAGCTGCTGCCCAAGCAGGGTCCCGGTGCTGGGGAACTATCTAGAAAAGTCTTAGAGAACCTGGTTCTGACTTGGCTAGACGGGTTCTAAAGCACTTTACACTACAGTGAATCACACACACACACACGCACGCACGCGCAAGCACGCACGCACACACACGCACGTACACACACGCACGCACACACACACACGCATGTACACACACGCACGCACACACACACACGCACACGCACACACACGCATGTACACACACGCATGTACACACACGCACGCACACACACACACGCACACGCACACACACGCATGTACACACACGCATGTACACACACACACACACGCACGCGCAAGCACGCACGCACACACACGCATGTACACACACGCACGCACACACACACACGCATGTACACACATGCACACGCACACGCACACACACACACACGCATGTACACACACGCACGCACGCACACACACACACACACACACACACGCACACACACACACACACGTGCGCACGCGCGCACACACACACACACACACACACACACACACACACACACACATACATGCACACACACACACGCACGCACGCACACATGCACGCACGCACACACACACACACGCACACACACACACACGCACACACACACACACACACGCACACACATACACGCACACACACGCACACACACACACACACGCACACACACACACACACACACACACACACACACACACACACACGCACACACGCACACACACACACACACACACACACACACGTTTTAATGAACACAATAAGAGGGGAAACATGTTGAAGTTCAATCATCTTTTTTATTTCTCTTTCAGGAAAATAAGAAAATGAACAAACCTAATAAACTCAGTTTTCTATATTTTATCTGACAGAAACTAATCTTGACCCAACAAGCCAAACTGTTCTACCCAAAAATGTGCGTTAGTCCAAATGTTAAATATTCTGTCCAGCCTAGTTTACGTCTGAGTGGCGGGTTTGTGTGGTTGTACTGTCCCACAGTAAGCACGATAAAAAAACAGACGATGTTTACCAAGTTCATGCTTTATCATGTGGAGCCGCAGTAGTGTGTGTGTGTGTGTGTGTGGGAGCCGGCCAGCAGCTCCTCATCCATCCCTCAACCAGGAGTCGGTTGCTTTGGTCCAGCTTGGTTTCTGTCTCCTCCACAGGTCATGTTCACCACTCGCTTCCAAAGCCAGCTCTCTAAAACAGCACAGTAACATTTAAAGTGTTCAGTTTTCTACATCCTCACGTCGTATGTAATCAACTCCCAGTTGTTGACAAACGGAGGGAAACATGATAGAGATTTAGGCTATTCGACATGCCACGGATGCATTTTCAGTTCCCACACAAGGAATCCAAAGTTTGATCACTTTGCTTTCTGACCAGATCTCCTGAACCACTCCACTCCACATGGAGGAGGGTAGACGAGGGCTGAAGGCAGTGCACACAGAGAGATTTCCCTTTGCATATAAAACGGGTGGAGAGAATAGCTCTAAAAGTAGGTCTGCTCGGCTCATGGTAACAAAACAAATTCAGTGAAACTGTCAGTGAGTCAGTTTGATCCAAGCTGATGACGTAAGATCGTTGTTGTTTATTTTTAAACTGAGCTCGTCTCAGCACTGTTTATTAACACGTGGCGGTGTGTTTCAGAAGCCCGGGAGTTTTCCTTTGACGGCCACAGTCACGTGCACTACCAGCTGGCATCTCCTCTGCCTGCCCGAAGAACGTGGATCCAAGTCCTGGTTCGAACCCGCAAACACAGCAGCGTCATCATCCACCTGGTCTCCAGGGAGCAGACGGAGTACCTGCGACTGGAGGTAAGTCTGCTTTGTGGTGTGGAGGATCAGTGATGGACGCAGAGGAAAACAGTGTCTAGAAGCAGCTCTCAGACTTGGTTGGGTGGGGAGTAGACTGTTCATAAGCTCTGCAGCAAAGACCACTGAAATCACCCTGGAGCCCGGGGTGGAGGCACAACGGTTCAGGAGGTCCAGTGTGGCCGCGTCCCAGCCAGGCTCATATCAGCATAATCCGTCGTCCCACTAATGACTGCTAATCTTGTTCCTCACTGGTTTATTTTGATAGAGGGTTTACTGAGTATCTCTGATGTCAAATGATGATGATGATGGACGGTAATGAGGGTTTCAATCTCCTTTACTTACCCAGACCTCTATATGACGTCAGGCTGAAGCCGCTGAACACCCTAGAACTAGAATAATCTGTTGAATAATCCCTCAGGTCTGGACGGGTATGCAGGGGTGAGTAAAGGAGTTTCCTAAAAACCCCGTTTTGGCTTTGAGAACTAACAGCATGCCTTCTGGTGGACACGTTGCTCTGCTGAACTGTGCTGTGCTGGATGTTAGAAGTCCAGACAGCTTTAATGAGAGCATGTAACGGTCAGTAAAACAGGCTGTAGCACACAGCCTCGTCTGTTAGTAAAAGCTGAACGAGGTCTGATTCTGCAGATCTGTTAGTAACGACGGGGCTCCCGCTTTAATCAGAGACACGTCAGTGGTTTGTACGAAGCTGCTGGCGTTGTGGTGAACACACGAGGTCATAGCTGTCCCTGTCTCGTGGTTCAAATGAAGCCTCGATTCGACGTTCTTCTGCAACCCACCCGAAAACCTTCACGTCCACAACTGTGGTATTATTGTTTGAAATGCAGCCCTTTTCCTTACATGAATGTAAAGAGCTTTTTTACATGGTTTTTAATGGTTAACTATGTGGGCGTGCAAAAAAAGTGTGTGACTTTCAACCATCTCTAAAAACACACACACATGCACACGACTCTGGGAGACAGCATTAGCAGGTCCTGCACCTTAAAGGGTCCATCTGTATTCAGGATGAAGGGGTGTTCATTCAGACTTTGCTAATATTTACCTTCTCAGCAGACGCCTGTGTCAGAGGAACATCCGGTATCTTGTGGACACAGAGTGGGCTCCAGGAGCCTGGACTCTGCTGACAGTGAGATAAAAAACGGATTAGTTCTTCGTGTTTTCTCACCTGGGTTTGTCCCTCATAGTCCCTCATTGGTTCTTGCGGTCTCTTCAAAGACTTCTTCAAACACCTTTCTCAGAAGGCTCTCCAGCATTATTATAATGGCCGTTGTTTGTAATGTGTATTATTATTATTAGCAGTAGATCGTTACATGTTTAGTTTAATACAGGGTATCTGCAGATTTAAGGGAGCCAAATTTAAGACTTTTTAAGACCTTTTTTAAGACCACTTTGACCAAATTTAAGCTATTTTAAAAATTAAATCTAAGCGATAATTTCTAGCTATTGCCTGGAGCCGCAAACGTGGGACTAGCCATCCAGTTACCATTAAACTTGCCCTTCCCCATGGCGCAAGCTCCCACTAGCTTAACCAGCTAATGTGCTCATCTAAAAATAGCCCCCTTTCACAACCAACTGACTGCGTACGGTTCCGCTTACGCCAACATCGTACACAAAAAATGCTGAACACTAACTAGAAATTCACGAAATTTTTATAAAAATAAAAGAATCTTGTTTATTGGGTCTTTGGTCATTTAAGACCTTTGGAAATTGGATTTAAGGATTATTTGTCATTTTTAAGGACTTTTAAGGCCTTAAATTAGGAAAAGCTAATTTAAGGCTTTTTAAGACTATTTAAGGACCTGCGGATACCCTGTAATATAAATGGCTTTCTTGCATATCATCAAATGCATTTAAAAAAGAATCATTTAGGGTAGAAATTTACATCTTTGTTCAGTTTTGTTGTGAAATATTGAAAAATGAGCCGGGTGCTGTAGCACGTTGCATGTTGGGATAGCTAGGTGTCTAAACAACGGAAGTGTTGGTCGGCTTGACTTGTTGAGAGCTCATAAACCTGCAGAAAACAGGACACTCGTGTTGTGTGAAGGGCTGCCTGTAGGCAGGGATCGCATTAAGTGATTTAAACGTTACGCACAGAGAACAGCAAGGAGGTAGCAAGATCTATCAAGAAAAGATTCCCCTCAGAACATCTGAGCACTATCTCAGACGTAGTCACCATGATCAGCAGCTCTGGACGCGCCTGCGGGTCACAGCCCAGCAGCCGAACCACAACACAGCAGGCAAAATGTTCCTGCTTTAAGTGAACGTCTTTAATTGTAGCATTAATACCGTATGTTGCTGGACACGCTGGCCAGCTTGCTTAGACTAAGTATTAATGAAAAACAAATGAAAATAAATGAGTGGATTTTTATTTATTATGTTTGAGAAATGAAAATCACGGGAGGAAACGATCATGACTGTTTTTTAACGGTCGGTCAAAAAGTCAACAAACACGTCTAGCGCGACCTCTGCCTGCAGGTATTGGTAAATGGCCTGTATTTGATATAGCGCCTTCTAGGGTCATGGACCCCCCAAGGCGCTTTACAACTTAATCAGTCATTCACCCATTCACACGCTGGTGGGGATGAGCTACGATGTTTAGACAAGTCATTAAAATTCCACCCACATTCTCTAAGTTAACACGCCTCTTCAGTGGCGGACTGGTAATCGGGAGAAACGGAAGATTTCCTGGTGGCCTGGCCGTTAAACTGGCTCGCTCACCGATTGCCGGTCATGGCGTGTAATATCTAATCCGTCATGCAGCTCATCAGGGCATCTGCTGTCCTGATGCTCACACAAACAGAGCAAACTGGGCACAAAGACACCCTCTCCTCTCACGGTGTCGGGGTCTGGCAAAGCGCAGCAGACACCCACCACCCCAGAGCGGCTACAGCACCACCGCACCTTCGACCCAGAGGCAAATGGACCTAGACGGACCAGGAGAGGTGGAGCAGAAAAGGAGAGATTGAAAAAGAAGAAAGCTCTGGCCACAGATGCATGTGCAGGCTCCCGGTGGGAGAACCGGTTTAGGGTGGAGTTTTTGGGCCAGTTTAATTATCGCGCAGCGCGCAATGCTGGGCACGTGGGGTGGGTTGGGGAGGGAGAAACAGCGGCTGCCAGAAACGGATCCTTATGATCAGGTTCTGATGATCAGATCATCAGACTCATCCTTTAGGGACAGAGAGCAGTGCATTGGACCGGTACCAGCACCGCCGCCACTTCTAAATACAACCTTTTAGCATGCCAGTACTTTTTCTAGGGTACAGTGCATACCGGTAAAATTTCCAGGTATTCATTAGTCGAAATCTCAGAGATTTTTGAAAAGATATCTGTGTGTCCTCTAACATCAGTCATCCACGGTCTGGCACGAGCTCCATCAAGGGCCGCATTTGAGGCGCGCCGCGCGTCACCATCAGCTCAGGCAGAGGAGAGAAAGTAAAACTGTTTCCCCACACAGTGTTACTGCAAAAATAAGTTTGTTTCCAAATGAAAAGGTTCAACCGTTCATATCTGTAGATAAAGGAAAGCGTGCACATTTACCGTCACTTTTAAAAAAATATTGAGTTCGGCTCGCGACTTCGTCCCAGGTTTTCATTTTGGCCCGGTGTGAATTTGAGTTCGACACCCCTGCTGTAAGGAATGCATCCTTGTTCTTCATATCCATGCTTTTGACTCTTGTGCTGCTTCAACTTCAGCTGCGGCTTCCCCTAGCAACGCGAGTCATACACCTAAAATGGCGCCAAGGGGGTGTGGCTGACATGGAGGTCACGTGTCTGACAAAGACTGATAGACATCACTTGGAAACAGTGTTGGGCAAGTTACTTCAAAACTGTAATGCATTATTATTACTTGTTACCCGCATTTTAAAGTAATTAATTACATTACAATATTACTGATTTTAAAATGTAAGGCATTACACTACTTTGGCATTACTTTAAGTTACTTTCACCAAAACAACTTCAATATGAATCTGGTCATGTGACGCTCAGTGAGCTCATGACATATATGTGGAAGGTGATGTGGTGTCTGAGCTAGGGTTGCTGTTAAAAACAGTCAGATATAATAACAGTGCTTTAAAATGATTGTTTATTAAATAAAAGCAACAACAATCTGTACTCTCAGCACGCTGCATCTTATATTTACTGAGCAGGGAGTGAGGTGGTGGGGGCTCCGAGCCTATATTTGCCTTGGTCCCCAAATGCCTTGATACGGCCCTGGATGTGGGACTGACTTCTGGGGTGATCTGATTCTATCACATGTATAAATATTAAATGCTTATATATTATTGCTTTTCACTGGTAAAATGTGTACTGGGGATAAATCTACCTACTTTTTTCTTTGCAAGCTCTTTGTTTTGTTTTCTTGATTTTATTTGAATAATTTCCTGCCCTTTCTCTCTCTAACCTTCATGCATGCTGCATGTTTTCTCCGTCTTCCAGAAAAACTGTTTCCTAGATGTTCTACTTTCTAACTAATCAGCCAAAGGGATCTACCGAACACAAAAAATAAAAAAGCTTGATATGCGCTGCGCTCCTGCAGCAATGAGTTGAAATCACCGGGGCACAGATTATGAACTCAGCTGAAAAGTACATGAAGTACCAGAGAATATGGGCGGATATAAACGACCGCACACGAATTACTTTGTCTTGGTGGAGCGATTTTGTGAATATAACAGCGGCCGCGCGCAGAACGCAGCTGGAGTATTTGAGCCGTCACCGCTGCGTCCTCTCTGCTCATAGAATGCCCGCAACGCTGAGTCCATAAATGACGTCATATATGCAGATACTGGATCTTTTTTCAGGCTTCCCGCAATTTTAATTTTTAGGAAGCCCGCATCTTGATTCTGGGTTTAAAAATACATTGTAATTACCGCGTTACTGACAATTGTACCGACTAAATACCATTTTCTTTCCCTGTAATGCCTTACATTACCACATTACAGCAAAAAGCAATGCATTACAGTAGTTAATTACTTTTGTACCGCGTTACTCCCAACACTGCTTAGAAATGACCTCTTACATTTTGACTAATGTGTAGAATTTATAACTAATCATGAGTTTTTATGCAATAATGTTACTAAATGCATTAACTGTACTTGGCCTGGCGGGGGACCAAGCAAGGCCTGCTGGGCCACCAGGCTTACACACCCATTGCATGTTATTGCTCTGATGGAAAGGGACTTGGGCAACCGATCACACCTTTTCCAACGCCACGCCTCGTATGTACAGTATTAGGCTTCCATCCTAACTCTCCCAGACTCCGCCTCTTCTCTCCTACGTTCTCCTCTCCTATACTGCCCCTAGTGGTGGGCACAAGAGTGCCACAAGGAGAGGACTACACAAGTGATGGAGTTGCAGCGTGCAGCCACAGAGGTTCTCTAAGAATCTTAGTGGAAACATGGACTTCCCAGCAAGCCCCGTGTACTTTCTTTGTGCTAAACATAAAACAGAAACATGTTCTGCTGGAAGCTGTTCAGGTGTTAAGTTGCATTTTTTAAATAATTGCAACGTAACACACACTCATGCAAATAATTGCTTTTAAATATTTTCATATTAATAACCTTTTTGGTGGAAGTCAATTGGCTAACTACATATTCTTTATCTAAAACAGTTTCGTCGAATGTGGATGAAAACAATTTCAGCTGTTTAGTAAGAAAATGGGCAGAATTAGAAGAATGTTGACACATTTAGCCAAAAAGACCCCGTCAGTAACACCGTCTCAGTCTGCTGAACACCACTGATCACACTTTCTTCATTGGTGTTAGAGCGGGCTCTTTTTCTGGTAACTGGTGGACATTATTAAACTATTCTAGAGTAGAATCCCATAATTACAGCTGCTGGTAAATGCTGGATGTAAACAACACAAAATGCAGACAGTAAAACCGTGTAAACAGTATTTCAGCACAGAGGTTATGCTTTAAAATTACAGCGCCAGGTCTGAACACGGTTATTTTGTGCTATTTTTTCTTGTGGGCTTCATCACTCCCACTCTTCCTCTGGATGTTCTGTTTAGTTCTTTCATGTTTGTTCATTAGCCAGTCTCTGTCGTGATTTGACTTATTTTCTGGAATCAGCGTCACCTCTCGCTGTCCTCTCCTGTAGCTGCTTCCTGTTTGTCACCCCGCGCCGTGCCTGCATGTATTGATCAAACTTCAGCGTTAAAACTGATGATGATTACAGGATCCATAGCACAGCTGCCATTAGAGTGCAACCTCTCCTGCAATCCCACTTTGTCATCCATCTGACTTTCATTCTCTTCATCCATTTCTACACTTCCTCCTAAATGCCACAGTGCTCCCTCAGCGTAGCCACACAGGGAGCAGTTTCCCGTCATTTATCCACCATAAAAAGTGCATTTTTTCCTGGGTGCAGACAGCAAGTAAATATGTGAAGCTTGTGAAATGGCTCCCCCGCAGTGAAACATGGAAATCCTGCCACCAACAGAAGCTTACTGCTGCAAGGATGCTGCTCTTCTCTCCAAGAGCTCAGCTTGCTTTTAATCACCAGGAGGAATTAGTGTGAATTGTTCTTGGCTGCACACACGCTTAAATTGTGTGGAGCTCTTTGTGTCTTCTATTTGTGAATGGCTTAAGGGTTAAGGCAAACCTTTCACTCTAACAATATTTAAGTACCTCACTACTTTTAATTTTTAGAGCAGCTGACACCTGAGGAAAAACCATCTAAACTTTAAATCTACTCCAACAGGATCAGACTAAATGAGAAGTGAATCTCATCTCTTCAGCTTTCAGCTTGAGATGAGATTTCACTGGAGACTAAGTGGTGAATATCCTTCATGCATCCTACTGAACATGCTCGCTTAGCAGGTGTTGTGATGCAGCACATGAAAAACAACTAAAGGTTCCATATCATGTTAAATACCATGTTATTATGTCATTTCCTCTGTGGAAATACCCCCAAACTCTTATTGGCTGCCTGCATTCATGCATCTTCCTGTCTTGATGTTATGCCTGATGTCTCCTACAAATGTTTCCTTCATCCAGGAGAAAGTAGCCCACTTGAATCATCAGCATTTCTCCTCCCCTTGAAGCTGGACTGATCTTGGTTCTGAAACCACGATATTCTGACAAATTACTTTATGGTGACATAAAACCACAGTGCGTCCTGTCTACGGAGACGTACATAATGGCCAACACATGATATGTGTGTTAGCTGACTACTATGTTGTTACAGAGTTGGTAGTCCGGGGGTCCAGTCATGGCAGTAACAATTCTTTCCTGTTTTTAAGCAACACTTGCCAGTATTATGTTTTCAACCGTTTACTGATAAACTGTTTAAAATAGAAGGACTAATTTTTTTTTTTTACATTCATTGTTCTTTTAACCGGTGTGACTCCATGTGAGGTGAGCAGATTAAATCTAAACTACAAAATATCCAGCAGAAAATAATCAATAAAACTAAAATACGAATAAATGAAATCTTCTTCAGCTGGCTAAATAAATGACTGCTGACACCAGGGGTTAAACCAGGCATGCACTTCAACTGCTGGACTACCAAGGCCAATACAACAGCATCCTTGCCTAAGATCCTGTTGGTACCTATTTTAATCAGCTAGCATTCCCCCAACACTGACACTGGCTTTTATATTTTTATCATTTGTATCGAAGAATTTTTAATTGTTTTTATTTGTCTGTTTTTTCTTTTACTGATATTTATTCAATTGGGCTAGGGTCAGGGTTGAGTATATATATATATATATATATATATATATATATATATATATATATATATATATATGTATATGTATATATATATATATATATATATATATATATATATATATATATATATATATATATATATATATACATATATATATTAGGGATGAGCGAGTACACCACTATCTGTATCTGTTCAACCATCTAAATTACCTGTATATGTATCTGTACTCGGAGTGGGTGTGGCCTAACCCGGAAGTGGGTGTAGTTTAACCGGATGTGGGTGTGGTTTACATCAATACATTATTTTAAAGCCTGGTTTATGCTTCTCCGTCAGCTCTGCAAGGGACAGACACGCACGGATTGACGGAAGCGTTTTGCCCTCATGCTTCTCCGTCTCCTGGAGAGTGTTGCAAAGCAATTGCCTGGCAGGACAACAGAGGGTGTAGCACTGTTCTGTGGTATCCTGTCATGTATCCGGTCCAAGATAGTGTGTTTATATTGTGTTTTTGTGTATATAAGAGACTTTTAACACGGACATATTTGTCTCTCATTCTCCCAACGCTTCATGCGCTCCCCACCTCTAAACCCACGTTTCCTGTCATTTCCTTCCACAAATAAAACGCTTGCTACGTATCTTTTCACTCCTCCAGTCACGGGAGAATTAAACGTTCATATTTTTAGAGTTTTTTCGCGAGGTATTCTTCAAGCTTCTCCGTGTCTGCCGCTAGTTATCCTCGGCTCTCTTTGCAATGGCGGCGCTGTAAACAACAGCGGCATCCTGACCAATCACAAGCTTGCGTAATCCGTCTCGTTCGACGGATGTTTAAAAAGGTGGGCTCGACTCCGTACGTACTTGCGTGCCTGCCGGAGCCCTACACAAGGACGGATAATGGCGTTGCGTGTCTCCGCACTGACGCAGACGGAGAAGCATAAATCAGGCTTTAGTCTGAAACTGGTACGGATTGATCAGAAGTTGCTATGTGTATTGTTTATTTGAAAACTATTTACAGAGCAGCCTCAGAATGGAGATTAAATGTTTTTGAACACAATAGTTTTTCAATAAAATCAGAACATTAACATGTAAGTGCATGAAGTACTTTTTTTTCCCGCTTCCGGTCGGTATCAAGATGGCGCCTGTGCTTGGCTTAGCCACAGTCACCGGCCACTTTTTCAAACTTTTCTCCACTAACCTCTTTTCCACCTTGCTCCTGTCTGCGATCCTCTTCAGTAGTGTCCCTGCTACCATCTCCTATGATCGCCAGACTCTTCTCTCCTTCCGTTCGTTCACGATCACCCAAGATGCACCGAGGATTTACCATCCTGTTTGTTTACCTGAGTGGCGCACTGGCCCGGAGCCAAACAACAATCCCGACCTGCGCGCCTCCAGCGATGTTTATCCGGTCCCGGGAATGCGTCGGAGGAAAAGAGGTAAACGAGCAGGAATCCAGGTGAGAATAAGACTTCTCTTAAAGCGTGGTTTATCTAGTAAACATCGGCGTGATCTTCTAGCTTCTTTTACGCATTCCCACCAGGCCGCGTTGCCGCGCAGTTTCTCCATCCAAGTTTTGTAAGGTTGGTTTATCCTCATTCCTCAGTGGTTTCTTCTTCTGTTCCCTCCATAAGTGGTTTTTATAAACACCGTGGATCTAACACTGCTAATTTACGTCCACTAACTCCAGCTGTTTCTGTAGTTTCTGATTCCTCCACCTCACTCAGCATGCCTCTATTAAACACCAGCTCTGTTAACAGTAAGTCCTTCCTGCTCAATGATTTAATTCTCTCTAAAAACCTGGATTTCCTGTTTCTGACTGAAGTTTGGCAGCAAACATCTGATTATTCTGCTCTGATTGAACTCTGCCCGAGTGGTTATTCTTTTCTTAGCCAGCCCCGGGGTTCTGGTCGTGGTGGAGGCCTAGCTGTTGTTTTCAGAGACCATCTTCCATGTAGCTCTACAACCTCTGGTCACTTTGCTTCCTTTGAACTGCAGCTGATTAAAGTCGGGCGTAAGGACATGTTCTACTGTGCTGTGGTCTATCGTCCACCTGGTCCAAACAGTTCTTTCCTTCAGGAGTTTAGTGACTTTCTATCCTCCACTGTGAAGCTGTCCAGACTGGTGATTGTTGGTGACTTTAACATCCACGTTGATGATCTTTCTGATCACTTTGCCATGAATTTCTCCAGCCTTATGGACTCCTTCAGCTTTACCCAGCATGTTTCTGGCCCCACACACACCAGGGGGCACACTCTGGACCTTGTTTTTACCCTGAGTCTAAATGCTGACTGTGTTTGTCCTGAGGACGTTTTTTATTTCAGATCACCATTGCATTTTCTTTACCTTGTCAGTTTCTGCGTCCCCACCTCCTGCTCGCCATATGATTAGTCCTCGTTTTCTTAATGAGAGCACAGCTAGCAATTTTTCTGCTGCTTTTGATCCACCCTGTTCTTCTGATAACAACCCAGACTCCTTAACTTCAATATTCCTTCTGTCAGGAATATTGATGTGACCCTTGACCCAGCTCTCACCCTGGAGTCTCATGTCAGTTCTCTAGTTCGCTCTTCCTTCTTCCATCTCAGGAACGTTGCTAAGCTGAGTCCCATTCTGTCTCGCTCTGAACTTGAGACAGTTCTCCACACCTTCATCTCCTCACGCTTAGACTACTGTAACTCTCTTTTCACGTGTCTGAGCAGAAACTCCCTGAACCGTCTACAGGTGGTTCAGAATACCTGTGCTCGGCTTCTGACCAAGTCCTCCAAACACACCCACATCACCCCACTTCTCCTCCAGCTTCACTGGCTGCCAGTCAACTTCAGGGTTCATTTCACGATCCTGGTTCTGATCTGTAGGGCCTCACATGGACAAGCATCATCTTACATTGGTGATCTTCTTAGTCCCTACACCCCCAGCAGGTCGCTGAGGTCCAGTGATCAAAGCCTACTGGTTGTGCAGCACCAGGCTAAAGACCAAAGGTGACAGATCATCTGCTGCTGTGGCCCCCAGACTCTGGAACTCTCTCCCCCTGAGCCTGAGATCAGTGGACTCAGTGGACTCCTTTAAAAAGCAGCTGAAGACTCACTTGTTCAAGCTGGCTTTTGTATGACCTTCTTCACCACTCTCTCTTTATTCTGCTCTCCCCACCTATTCCACCTTCGTCAGGATCCACTGATTTCCCTCTTTGCTGTTCACTCTCTCTTTCTTAACATTTTTAACCCTAACCCTTTTTGCTCATTTTAAATATATTTTTAATTTTTTCATCTTCTTCTACATTTAAAAGAGAGAGAGAGAGAGAGAGAGAGAGAGAGAGAGAGAAAGAGAAAGAGAAAGAGAAAGAGAAAGAGAAAGAGAGAGAGAGAGAGAGAGAAAGAGAGACCCGTGCGGACGCAGCACAAACAGTTTTCAGCTCTGTCTGAAAAAAGTATCTTGAAGAAAACATAGGGAGTACTGAAGAAACGTGAACAACAGTCAAGTAAGCACAGAGAGATCCGTTACTGTCTGTGTGTGCGGATGGGCCGGACGGACTGAGCTCCCAGCTGCAGAGTTTTGTGTCCAGGGAGGGGCGGGCACTTAGCCTAGTGAACTAGACCAAATTCTTGCTTTGCAAATTTTGGTCTAGGGATGCTCCACTGGAACCTCTGCAGCCCCAACAGCATTCTGGCTGGCCAATCACAGCTCTCTAGAGGGGTTTCAAACACATAAAGAGCCGTGATTGGTCCATAATGGTGGGCCAATCATAGTGCTCTATCTGCTTAGTGAACAAATCACAGAGCTTTATCCGCTTTGTGGGCCAATCAGGGCACTCTATAAGCCTGGTGGGTGGGATGATGCAACAGAGTGAAACAAGAGTATGTCACATTCATTGTCCAGTAGCATGCGGAGATCATTTGAAAGACAATGGTAGAACCCGCCCCACAACCGAGAGCCGTCAATGGAGCATTGCAAGACTAAATAATACATTTATTTAGTCTGGCTTGCCAGGCTAGCGGGCGCTCTATGTGACTGGCCAATCACAGAGCGTGAAGGCAGTCAGTTACCCAATGAGGATTTTCCTTAAGCATGATTACAGATATTTACGAGTTTTACTCGTTTCATGCTCGTACTCGTCAAAAATGCTTTATCCGTACCATATACTCGTCTGAAACAAGTATCCGGCTCATCCCTAATATATATATATATATATATATATATATATATATATACTAGGGCTGCAACTAACGATTATTTTCATTATCGATTAATCTGTCGATTATTTTTTTGATTAATCGATTAATCGGTTTGTTATTGTTAGCTATTTAACCTATACAAGTGATGAATACATTTCAGTTAAGAAAAAGAAAAACATAGAATTGTGCAGTTGACTGCAATCTATTTTATTGCACACAAACACAGTCAGCGGTGTAAAATGAGCTAAACAGTGCAAAATATCAGTCCAGAATAATTTTTTGGCATCAAAATATGAGGTAAATTCCATAAAAAATAATGTAGAATCTAGAATAGAGTTTGTAAGCGGTATGCATTGCTGGGGGGTGAGTGTCTTGTTCCCCATGTAGTTGTTCATCGTTGCTTGTTTTTTTCTGCATAAGAAACACAAATAGACTGAAATAAGTACACATAAAATAAAGCAGCACACACACTACAACACTAAATCAATATTACATTATTTGAATTAATTAACAATATACAGTGATAATTTATTTTGACAAAAATGTGTTGTGAGGCATTTTACAGTGTTAGATAGTAAAACAGCCTTTTAATAGTGAAAAAATGACTTTCTGAATTTCTCCTGTATTTAAAAATTGAAAGCGTACAACTATGCCGCGTTATATTCACCTAGACACAGCTCGTCTGTATATTTTTCACCGCGGAGTTGTCCTTTTTTGAATGAGGAACATAGTTATGGGTTTGTGCCGTTTTTCTCTTAACGAGAACATTCTTATAAACAGACGTGCTAAATTTGGCAAGCACATGATTCACAACACGGAGGAGATTCACGATTGCATCTAGTCAATCAGAAGTAGAACACCGTAGACTGACGCGGCAAAAAAAACATGTTTAACATCCACTATAACGAACTCAGCTAACACTAAGTCCCAAATGTGATCTGCGTTAGCTTGTCTATTTTCTGTTACTTACCGGACATTCCTCTGCTGCATCAGCCCCCACGTTTTCGTCTCAAATGTTTACTTAGGGACGTCGTGCTTCCGTCGTGCCATGGTTTTTGCATATTTTGCAGGTCACCTGTCTTTTCAAGGCATCTAGTGAAGTGCTCCCATACTCGTGAGGTTTTTGTCCGGGGTTTCTCTTGTTTTGTCGCTTCTATTTTTCTTCCGTATTTCTTGTCGATCCGCCATCTCTCACAGCAAGATGAGCGTCAGTAACGTGATACGTCATGAAAACCGAGGGCACTTATTGGCTCATTTCTTCTTCTACGGCTCTACTGGTAGATCAGTGGCTCATTACTGCCACACACTGGCGGCAAATTTAACAGATTGTAACCGATGTCAGATTGTGGTAAAAAATAGACTTTATGCGGTAAAATATGATTATTAAACAACTAATCGATGACTAAAAAAGTTGTTAACTATTTTAATAATCGATTAAATCGATTAGTTGTTTCAGCTCTAATATATACATATATATTTGACTATAAAAACAGTAAAGCAAATTAAAAAAATAAATACAAATGCAAAAACGAGTGAAATTATGTAAAAACAAGTAAACGCAGCAAACATTGACAGATCCCTTCAATCAATAATAAATTAATAATGTTATCTTACATCTCAAAAAGAATCCAGTTTCGTTTTGCTTCAGTTGACACCGTCCAGCCCTAGCAGTTCACTTCCTGTTCAGCTGCTTCAAGCTGATAAGTCTTGATTCAGGGTACGTTCAAAGGGGGCGGGACGGTCAGAGCGCAGTTTGACGGATGGGTCAGGATCCAATCAATATGAGCGTGACGTTCCGGTGATTGTATGAGGTGTTTTCAGGATTGTGCGTTTCAGAGGAGACTATAATTATTCTTCTTTAAGCAAATGTTTACTTAAATGGTTTCCATCAGTATGTGAAGAGCATTTAAATCAATACGGCAAATTATGATCTCTAAAAACATCTCATTTCTACCTTTAACTGAACTATTGGTTGGTAGATTGATTAGGCTGTTGGATGGAGTGGTGAGGCAGTAGTGGTCAATCCTGTGAACAAATATGAACAAAAATTTCTTTTGAAAACTAATAAATGTAAATACTTTATTATTTTCTCTAATCAAGCTTTAGGTTTGTTGTAATAACCAGTTTTAATTGTGTTCACCCAGACTCTGACCATCAGTCGGTTAGTCTGCTTTTGATTAGAAGTTTAAAACAGAAACAGGGATCAGCAGGGTCCAGGCTTTCTGTCTGTTTTTGGAACTTTTTTATTGGCTTTTTGCCTTGAGGGATTTGATCCATCTGAATGTTAAAAGATGCAAAGAAACCCTTTTTATTTTTCCTTGCTCGGTGAATGTCAGTGCATTCCTACCGCAGAGACAGCCTGACTTCAGCGATGAAGACGAAGCATTAAAATGTTGCCGTGATTCACAGCTTTACAATATATATATATAGAAATATATAGAAGTCGAGAAAATGCAGATTCATGGCCATCATGTGAATATATATATATATATATATATATATATATTCACATGATGGCCATGAATCTGCATTTTCTCGACTTCCATACCATGATTTATTTATGAGACGTGTGTGGATTAAGACATCTGCATGTCTGCTGGGCTGAAATGCTGCAGCACCAGGAAGCATCTGGAGGAATTAATGTTTCCCTGATGTGGAACTGCTGACTCAGAAATGGAGTTGCACACCTTCCTATGCACAGTAATAAGCTAGTGCTGCAAAGACAAGTCTCACCATCGAAAACATTCACAGACGCGGTGCCAAGTGAGCAGAGCTAGAACCGGTCCACGCGACTCCGTTCTCTGTTCACTTCTAATTGGAGATCAAATTGAGTGAATAGGAGAGTTTTCGTTTAGGGGAAGGAACAGCCCTGGTGGGGTCTGAACAGCATTGATATCTCGTCTTATTCTTGAAATAACCCCCAGCTCACCAGATAAATATACTTGGAACTGTCCAACATTTTGTAATCATGTTAACATGTTTAAAGAGTCAACAACATGTGTGCTACGACTAGAAAGCTGAGTGTTTGAGAAAAGCCTGAAATGGCAGAAATAAATAGTTGGAAACAAAGAAACACCAGAAGAATCTAGCTAAAGTGATGCCAAACCTTTGTGATCAAGTTCTGGCTTAAAAAACTTGGTTTATCTTAATAATGTTGAGATAAAGTAGTAAAGTTTAATAATAGCCGCCCCCGTCTCCTTCACATCTCTCCTCCTTTGTCTGCGTCTCTCTGCCTTTCTCATCTCGGCTCTGTTTATGTGGCAGCGGTGGCAGTCAAAGACGGAGGGGAGAAAATTATGCTCAGTGGGACACTTGGAGGATCAGTTTGAAATTGAAATGAGGACGACCCACCCACCACCCGATCACTCTTAAAACAGCCTTCGGACATATTCTGTCTCTATCCTGCTCTCACCCCCCTCCTCCTTCCTTCTTCAATGAGAGAGTAGGAGGGGTGGGAATTTAAATACTTCCCCAACATAAAGAAAAGTAGAAATTTCTGTTTCTGTATTATTAAATTATTGTTTTACTGTTGCAATCCTCAATGTGAGATTAAAATCTGCTTTGAGACTTGTTTCTGAGGTAAATGAAAGAATAATACAGTGATCCCTCGTTCATCGCGGTAGATGCGTTCCAGACCTGGCCGCGATAGGTGAAAATCCGCAAAGTAGGGACAGCATATTTACAGTACAGCACATTCTCTTTTTGTGGGTAAAACTCAAGAAAAAATTTTTTTAATTAGTTTTTTTATAGTTTTATTACAAAAAGTGCATTTTATGATGAAATTGATGAAAAAAAACAGGAATTTCTTGATATTTCGCATAGAAAAATACCGCAAATCGGTGAAAAATACTGCAAATCTGCGGATTTCCCTTGAATAAGGCTCCAAAGAAAAAATCTGCGAAGTCGTGAATCCGCGATAAATGAACCGCAAAGTAGCGAGGGATCACTGTACTCTGTTATGAACACGTGTGTGGCATCGCAGCTAAGGATGAAGTGTCCTTTTCTTTTATCTGCCACCTCATGCTACTTTTGTGCCAGGGTAAGACTGCGAGGGCTGCGGGTGCCCCACCCTGCGCCATGTCACGAGCATCCACTGGAGCCAGTGTTGTGACGGCGCTGACAAGGACAACCAGCGACAGTGATGTGAGCGGTGTTTACCACTGTTGGACATCTTACGTCAGAATCTTTTAAACTGAACGATTTTTACCATCTATCAGATATCTGACAAGTTCACTCAGTAAGAATGTTCTTGTGGATGTCTGGAATGTTAATTTCTACCAGGCACAGTGGGATTAGAGATGTCTGGAATACAGATCCAGTCTGACTAATAAATGTTACAAAGGCCACTGAAGGTTTTTGGGATTCTGAGATTTCTCAATCTTAATTCCTATTAGTGCCGTTGTTATTATGGAAATCCTTAATAAATAATTTCTATAGTAACAACATAGCAGTTGATGTCTTATTTGCATTTTTGACTAATAAGACTACAATTATTTCAAGTCTAATATAAATTAAATTATTCTTATATAAAATAGGAATCACTGAGCGGTCTGATTGTTGATTAAATGTTAAAATGGCTTGCTATAGAGAGTTGGTATCCTCTTGCCTGTCCTGTTTTCAATCTCCTCACCTTTCTCGAGTGCTTTTGAATTTTCTTTCCTCCTCTTTCACAGATTTGTCCCCACCCATATTTACAGGTCCATCGTGTTAATGTAGGCTAATAATTGTTCCAGGCGTTTTGTGCACGCCACCCCCTCATTGCTTTCATCGGTCCTTGTCAGGTGACGAATCGGGTGCTGTAGTGCGTTGCATGATGGGATAGCTAGGTGTAGAAACAAAGGAAGCAGCGGGCGCTTTGTGTGCAGTGAGCTTGTTACACAGCAGAAAACAGGACACTCCCGTTGTGAGGGGCTGCCATGCTATCTTCACAAGAAGGCAAAAACAATTAAATGTAGGCAGGGATCGCGTTAACCGTGTATTTTCCGTTTTTGACCGTTTTTGTTGATGGAGAAATCTCAAGGCTGTTGGTGGTTCTGACTGGAACTACCCTGGCGCATGCATGTGTGAAGACATTTTAAACGTTATGCGCAGAGAACATCAAGGAGGTAACAAAAAGATTCCCATCAGAACACCTGAGCGTTATGTCAGGCCTGGACACCTTGATCAGTGCAGCTCGCTATCGGTGTGCTGAGGAGCTGAGAGAGAAGCTCCCTCTGTGGGTCACAGCCCAGCAGCA
Source organism: Nothobranchius furzeri (assembly GCF_043380555.1). Lineage (NCBI taxonomy): Eukaryota > Metazoa > Chordata > Actinopteri > Cyprinodontiformes > Nothobranchiidae > Nothobranchius > Nothobranchius furzeri. The sequence goes on along the minus strand of NC_091749.1, from coordinate 4,737,085 downwards.
GAACCAGAACACAGCGGGTAAAATGTTCCTGCGTTATAGTTTAATTGTAACATTAAAATGTTGCTGGGCACACTGATCAGCTTGATTAGACTAATCAATTAATGAAAATTAAATTGTGAATTTTCATTTATTATTATTTGAGAAATGAAACAATCGTGACCTTTTTTTTAACTCAGTCGGTCGAAAAGAAAAACATACGTCTAGCTAACCTCTAATGCAGGTATTGTTTCTGTACCTGCTTGTAACATATTCTAATGACCTGAGCTTGGATGTAGGACCCGTGAGGATACTGAACACAGTAAGACGTTTACAATGTGTATTAAATCCATTCAGGAGTTTGTCACCAACACTGCAGAGAAAGATGCCTGGGTTGTAGTGATGCGGAAGCATGGGTCAAAACCAGAGATGACAGCGAGAGATCCGAGGAGGCAGACGAGAGCTCGAAGTCAGGGGATAGATTCAGTGTGGATAATCCAGGAAATCCAATAGCGTGGTAGGGAACGAGGCAGGGGTCCGAAGCAGGGGCGAGGCAAGGCGAGAATCCGAGAGACAGAGCCAGGTCAAGGCCCAGCTCTTGGAGAGTGCAGACGCCTTTTTCCTCCTCTCCTTCCTATCTTATCCTCAAGGCTCTTTGTCTGTCTTTGGGTGCTCAGCTGCTTCTGCATTTTTTCTGGAAACTGGAAACTGAAATGTCTAAAATGGACCTGGTCAGTTGGTCACTTAACGCCACTGATACAGTTTTTTAAATGATGAGAACGGGAGAAGGGGCTCCCGGCTGTCCCTCTGGGACAGACCCAGTTGGGCATATCATGGACTCCTGGAAACAGTGGAACCTGATTTGCCTGTCTCAGCTGTCTGTAGAGGATTCTGAAGACTGCAAACTTCATCAGGCTGACGAAGTTTGCAGCCGCAAACGAAACGTTGCGGGTAAATAAAACCTTTCTGTGTTTTCAAAAGAACTAAAAGATGGAATTAGAATTTCAACACAGCAAGAACACATCAAAGAGGACTCTGAAGATGTGTGGATATTCGTGGCGTTGGTGTCAGGTTTCCTGCTCTTTGGCCTAGGCTGACCTCTGGCTTACCGGAAAATTAACAAGCTGTTGAGGAATATTGGCACTCTCTCCGAGCTCAGGGCTGGATTACACCGCGCTGTGAATTCACAGACTCACATAATTGTCGAGATGATTCGTAAGCTTGGAACTTTGGCCGAGATTCATGCTTTGGCACAAAAGATGGATGCCATCAAGGAGAAAGTGGACGAATCAGCACGGATTGGGATAGATTCATTTACGCCATTTTTGGGATTTTGCGAGGTTGAGGACCAACGCAACTTTAAGACAGAGAGGAAATTATCTCTGTCTGGCCCCAAAACAATTTCTAATCTGAATCTGGTGCCCTTGAACCTGTAAGGCTGCAACAAATACTCCCACTCAGAGGAAATGTGAAATGCTGCCGTCGCTATGGCAACTCTGTCTCCTATCCCAGCCTGGGCGGGACTGCGGGCTGTGAAGGCCGCCGAATCGTTCCAGGAGTCACTGCCCTCCAAACCTCAATGACCTCCTTCCCCTGTCCAGACTGAGGTGACGTGCGCTGCTTATCGTGGCTGCAGGAACTGACGTGTGGAGAGTCCCAAACCCACCACCCCACCTAGTGGACACTTATGTTGTGTAATATCTGAAGTCTGTTGCATCTCTGTCTGAGGTGTTTTTTTGTTGCAGAGCAAAGCTGCCCTCCTGGTGGAGGGTAACGCTGAAGTGCCTTTTTTTCCTCCACCTGAATCAATCCTCATGTACCCCCCTGATCTCTATTAAGGTAGCGCGACTCGGGTTGCGAATGACCACAGTCACCATGTCTTGCCCATGTATGTCTGATCTCTGAATTGTGTGTACTGAAACTCTAATTTCCCTCTGGGATTAATAAAGTATCTTTGAATTTGAATTGAATTGAATTGTGAGACAGACGATGGATGGAAAGCTGGGGAATTTACTAGATGTGGCGTTCAATAATCTGGCACTGGTTGGAGAGCAGGCTGGGTGTTATTTAGCAGAGGAGGCCTGTGTGTGGCATGAGCTGATGACAGGGCCCAGGTGATGATAATTAAGTGGCTGAGGGCATGATTGAAGAGGCCGCTGAGGCAGAGGAGGGTGGCAGCCTGGGAGTCATGACAACTTATATTGATATTACCTTGTTTAATTAAGGCTCACCCCGAAATAAAACCGAAAGCAGTGCCTGTGTTAGCGGAGTCATGTTTCTGGACGGCTACTTTTTACTTTTACTTTATTATAAATATGTTGAAGTTTACCTGTTTTAGTTCTATTCTTTAATGTACTTAGCAAACAGTCCATTCACATGCAAATAATCACCAGTACTTCTACCAAATAAAACATAAATTATATCAATTAAAAAAAACTTTTCACTTGAGGTAGGTGACTGTCACTGAAGACCTAAACATTAATACCCCTTGTGTATGTAGAATTCAAAATATATATCCAAAACAGAGAATTATTTAAATGTTTTGGCATTTGTCGTCAGGTAAAAACTCTGCACTGCATTTGAATTTAAATCTGCCATCCCTATTGGCTAAGAGGTACACCATGACGTTAGCTGGTACATTATGATGTCACAATGTCATTATGAGCCTGTGTTTGTGTATTTCTTAGCGGCTCCGCCCCCTTGGTCTGCCAGGCAACAGCATTTGTTGCATTTTTCAAACATGAAGTGCGAGTGGAGTAAGACTCTGGTGAGGGGGGTCTTGCTCTTTAAGTACAAGTACCACTACTTTAATCATTCTTTTACTCAAGTACAAGTAAAACTAGTTGCCAATTTGTTTACTCAAGTAAAGGTAAAAAGTATCGTAAATAATATGTACTCAAAGTAAAAGTTAGTTATGTTTTCATCAGCATAAGGATGGCTACATCCAAGTAGAGCTAAATCAACACGCTAGCTCACAACAATCTCACGTGTGTGAATGCGCACGCACGCACACACACACACACACATGCACATGCACGCACGCGCACACACACACACACACAGCTATTCTCTTCTCCCATTCCCACGCTGATCGGCAGCTCCGGAATGGCAGCTCCATGCTACAGACAGAAGTTTACGCAACAACATCCAGCATGAAAATGAATCGCTCATGCGGGAACCCCTTTCCCCGGCTGGCTCTTTCTTCTCGCAGATCGGAGGCGGTAGGCGTGATTTCAGCCGGCCAATTAGACTGTAGCGTCGCCAGGTGTTCCAGTCTGACTGCTTGGGAGAAGGTCTGAGAAAAAGAGTTGCTTCTGCACCAAAAACGCAAATCTGACCTGTTTGTGAAACCAAATTCCGGTGCCATTCGGTACCTTTTGGGACTGTGCCGACGCTGATGTGTAAGCGCCATAACATGTGGTGCTAAGTGTCACCACGGACGTCTCCACACCATTTCAGCAGAACTGACCCATATCCTGAGCCAGCTCGACATTCCCGAGTAAACTGTGTAAACACAACCTGGCCACACGGGGGCAGACTGCCCCTCCTGGCCCAAAGTGTAAATGCACCATTAGTGGTGGCCTTGATATTTATCTTGTCTGGATCTGGTGTTTTCTTTGAGCTGTCACTTTCTGTTGGACCCAAATGGTCACCGTTAGGTCTCCGATTTTTTTCATGAAGCCTCTTAAACACATGGTGATGTAGGACAGTTCCAGGAGATCTAATAGTAACAAACGTGAATCAACACTTCTCTCCACGTGTTAGAGTCTTTCCTGGATGGCTTCTATTGGGACCGACTCTAGTTCTGGTTCTGAGTGACTGGGTTGGACCTGCATGCTTTTCCAGTGTTCCTGTGACAGTGAGTGTCCTGTCACAATGTCCCGACTGATCATGCGCCCTGGCTACTTGGCCAAGGGGATGTCCCTTTGGCTGACTGGTTAGAGCGTATGACTCTCACCCGGGAGTTTGGGGATCGAATCCCGCCCGGGCCCTCGTTTCTCCACCTTGCCACATTCCTCAATGATAGTAGAGGAAAATGTCGAGTTTCTTGTTTCTCTGAAATTTTTCGATGGCTGTCAGCCAGAACTATGTGAAAATCCTGGTTGCTGTAAAAAGTGCTTTGTACCCTAATGCCCAGCATGTGTTTTAGCAATAATTCATGTTTTGGTTCCTTCTATTAAAATGTCATGTTTCTGTATCTGTCCTAAGTGATAAACATGGCTTTTAAAGGCACAACCAACATGTGACAGGACAAGCATCGACACACGTCTGCTTTTAGCACCAAAGAGAGCGTTTTTCTCTGACGTTTACCTGTTTTAGTTCTATTCTACAATGTACTTAGCAATCACGTGTAACTGCAAATACTAGCTCTTAGTATTCTTGTTCGGAGGTTTAATTAAAATGAAGTACATCTGTAGAGTGCTGGAGCCCCCAGAGCTGTGGTGTGTAGCCTATAGAGTAGGACCATCAGAGAGGAGAGGTCTGTTGTTGGTGCCCTCGTGTGATCTAAAGAACATGTTGATGGCTCAACTCAAGCTATTCAATTTAGTGGAACACAAACCAGGCTGTCCACCTGGCAGTGCATACGTCTCACTTATGAGATGGATGTCATATATAATGAAACTCATAAAGGCATTGCTATGAGAGGTAATGAAAGGCATTGCTCAGCATTATGTTGACTGTCGGACAAGCTGAGCTGAGAGGAAACTGGAGGTTGGTCTCGTTCTCATTTGATGAATAACTATTTCCTGGCTTTACGGAGGTCTTTATGTGGATTTGAGAGGAGACAGCTGAGCTTGAAACCAATCAAGTTCAAGGTGTGGGTCTGACAAGAACTAGGTTTATTATTTGAAAGCCCCAGCCACAATCATTCCATGTGTTCTCAGCACAAATGCAGATCAAAAGTAAACGCCAGGGCAGAGAAGTGCAAGAGGCTGTCAGGCTTCTGAGGGACAAAGTGGAAATCTGAAGTTAGTTTAAAGGAGATGGTGTGTTTTTTTCTCTTGAAGCAAAAATCGAATGGTTGCTCCTGTCGGTGGCAAATATTTATTGGCCTTTATGTAGAAGTTTCCACAATGTCCTGAAATGTTTACGAGGAGTTTTAAATTCATTAATGACACGCAGGAACTTGTCTTGGTTGTGATTTTCTTGTGTGTGTGTGTGTGTGTGTGTGTGTGTGGTGCTCTGGTTCATGTCTCAAACTCTTTTGAGTTTCTTGACATTCAGTTTTCAAATTTCAGTTTTAAATCTGAGACTTTGGAAAGAATTAGTGGCCCCGTTATAATTGAAGTCAGGGGTAAATTACAAATAAACTAGGATACTCATAAAATGTTGCTACTAAATTGTAAAAAGGCATTTGCATCATATGTAGGGATGGGTACCTTTGACATTTGAAGCGATCCAGTACTAATTCCCGGTACCTACGAATCGATAACGGTACTTAACGGTACCAATTTTCGATACTTTTGAGTGTTTATTATTTTAACTCTCGTTTATTATTAAATATATATTTTTCTCAATATATAACAATATTTGATAAATATCACGATAAATTGATTTTTCCTACTGGGAAGTTAGAATTTCCGAGGAGAAAGCGAACGCACCATTAGCTGATAACAATGGTGGCAATGGAAGCTAACATATCAAGCTAACGTTATCTTTAACAGTTTATTTAACTGCTGGAGCAGATTAAAACGATGATGCCTCACACTTAGATCGTTGTCGCTGGTTTCATCTTCACCCAATCACCCGTCGCATTTAGTAAAGTGAAGCCAAACTTTAGAGCTTTTCCAGTGTTCTTCAATGTACACACACACACACACACACACGCATGTTCTTCTAGTCAGGAATTCGGAGTTCCGAGGAGAAAGCGAACGCACCATTAGCGAAACGGAAGCTAACATATCAAGGTAACGTTATCTTAAACATTTTATTCACCTACCGGAGCAGATTAAGATGAGGATGTCTCACTCAGATCGTTGTCGCTGGTTTCATCATCACCCAGTTACCCCATTTAGTGAAGTGGACCCAAGCTTTAGCGTGCGTTCTTTCTACCATGCTGCTCTGTTTACAACTCGCTCGCAGGAACCGATGACATAACGCTCTTGCGCATGCGCAGCTGTCTTGGCAAGTTCTCGTTATGAAGGACGGGTACCGAAACGAGGCACCGTTTGAAATGACGTGAATCGGTGCTCGGTCGGTACTATGGAATTCGGTCGGTACCTTAAAAAGTACCAAATTCAGTACCCATCCCTAAATGTGGTCCATGTGACTTGGTAACCTGCCACAAAAGAGTTGTACATGACTTCTGTGGGGTTGAAACAGAACATTTACACAACAATCTCAGCTGAGTTAACAATGGTCTGAGAAAAAAAGAGTAAATCAGTGATCAGTGAGCCAATCATCAGCTGACTGAGTCAAGTAGGACAGATCTGATCTTGAATGTGACTCACTCGTTGTCTTGTTTGTTGTTTTGCTGTGAAATCTAAACTCATTAGAAGATTCCTTGTTTTCCTCGGCTAAGGTGTTGGTCAGCGTTTTAGGAAATGTATGACTGTTGATGCAGTTCCCTCATCTTAGACCAAGTGGGATTAAACGTTTAACCTGTTATTTAGTGGCAAATTATGGAACATACTTCCTGTTTATCCCTGTGATGGAACTGTAACCTGTGCAAGTGTCCCCCACTTCTCACCCGAGGACAGCTGGAGATAGGTAGATGTCCTATTCATAAGTTCTACATAACATGTTCTTTTCCTTGTGCAGATCTTTCAGGGCCTCCTTTGTATTTTCTACAACCTCGGCGATGGAAACTACAACCTAACTCTACCCAGCTATCGCCTTGACAATGGCGAATGGCACGAGGTCTTCTTTGATCGGCATGACAACGAGTTGACTCTGAGACTTGATGGTGGAGGAGGACAGCGGGAGGTGACGGGAACATGGAGCAGAAGTAGAGAAATCATCATTGATCCCACAGCTGTGATGCTGGGAAACGCCTTCCCTTCGGGAATCAACAAGAGCTTCCAAGGTGGGTGCTGACAGCGTGGAGCTCCAAGTGCTGACTGGAGTGGTTTCTTAGAGCGCGTGAATTAGCCAACCTTTACCATTAACTCTGATTACAAACGCATACCAAGTTTTCATCTGGTTCATTCCTTAAAAGGTCACTTGGAACTGAGAAGTGTAGCTTTTCAAAATAAGAGCACAACATGATTCCCTGAAAACACAAAGAAAGAACCTTGGTGCAGGATTTATCTTGAAAGAACAGTATTTGTAGCAGAATATTAAACTCAAAATAGTCCATTTTTTAACACTAGAACTCCCAAAATTCTAACTTCCAAATGATCCGTAACCGTCAGTTTGACTGCTTTCATTTCGGCCAACAAATGCAGGCTGACGATGACGTGGTGGAGCAAAACAGTTCAAGTGCTCTAATAATAAACTCATTATGGATGAGTGAACCTAAAAATATGCTAAGAAAACATTGTTTTAATCCACACCTTGAAAATAATTCTCTCTATTGTTCCCTGTGTGACCGACATGGCTCCTTTCCGTGCGAGGGGGGGAAAGGGGTCGGAGATCCGCGTTGCTGTCAGAATCTCCGCTGCTTCTACAGACCAGTTTTCATCAGCTTCCCCCTCTCCGCCTGAAGCAGCATCATTTCTGATGCATGTTTCACTGAGAACGTTCTTCTAAAAGCTGTTTTAGCTGCTATTTCACACGGACTTTCAATGGAGAGTGAACACGCATGAGCTGCAAAGTTGGTTGCTCAGCAATGGTGACGTCCATCATCCGCAGGAAAGCTTTACCATGTAAACAATAGGGCCATCAGACTGACGGCTTGTGGGAGACGAAGACAAAAACAGCTATATTTCTCTTTTGATACTTTATTTTTGTAACGACTGAACTTGAAGACCCGTAAGGACACCGAGGCACAGTAAGGCGCTTTAAAAGTCTTTATTAGCAAAAGCTAACATGTAGCGTTACCCGTGGAGGGCGAGGCTGGAGACAGAGTCGGGAACAGGCGTGGGTCAGAACCAGAAAGATCTGTAAGAGGTCCGTGGAGGAGGCGAGAGGCTGAGTCGAGGACAGGCGTCGGTCAGGACCAGGATGATACGAGACAGTTTAGTGGAGCAGGCGAGAGACGTGGTCGAGGACAGACGTGGGCAGTGAATGCAGGTAGGGTTCCAGGTGAGGGTCAGACGTGAAGCGAGGTGGAGGAGGGAAACAAGGTCGATGATCGATGGGTCAGGCATGAAGGAAGACTGGAAGATCTACAAGCGAGAGCGTTCAATAATCTGGCAGTGGTTTGTCTTATATAGCAGGGGAGGCATGCATGTGGCATGAGCTTGATGAGGGGACCAGGTGTGATGAATGAAGGCTGATGAGATGAATGATGGTGCATGGAGGTCAGGGCATGGCAGGATCATGACAATTTTATGGAAATGATGACGCAACACTAAAGGACACATAAATAGGAAAAGCCTGGACACCATGAGATCCACCTAACTAAAGTTATCACACATCAAAAGAAGAAACCAGTCTAAATGTCCTTTTTTGGAGTTCTAGTGCTAATTAACTGAAGGTAAAGTCTTCATCAACAGGAGGCTGAATTGTGCTGTTTATTGGTTGTTTAAGCTGATGGGGATATTAAACAAAATTAGTTTGACCATAGAATCAGTAGGCTACTATCAGACTGACATAGAGAAACAGCACTGCCATAAAAGCAGAGAAGAGCTGCTACAGAAGCTCAGAGGTCTAAGGAGAGAGTCAATGCCAACCCTGCTTTTTAATTGTTTTGCCTTCTTGTGAAGATTTTTGCAAAAAGAAACAATTAAACTTGTTTAACACCAGAGCCATGTGTGCACTGCGGCGTTATCTCCGTTATGAGGGGAAAGATGAATTGATCGGATCGTTTTCTTACCTTTTCAAGTGCTTAATGTAAAGTTTCTAAAGCCCTTTTCAGACAGACATTCTGGAACATTTGTGGACAATTCAATCCGGTTTTTAACCGGAACTGTGTTTTCAGACACACCACTTTTGTACCGGAACTTGTCCTTTCGGCTGCGTTCACACAGCAGGGAAAAGTTCCAGATGTCTGACGGCGGCGGGGGGTGGGGGTGGGGGGAGAGAGAATCTGACTCATGTTAAGAAGAAGAAGAAGAAGAAAATATCATTTCTATAGCGCCTCTCAAGATAAAAATCACGAGGCGCTTAAGCATAATTCTGCGCACACGAAGACGCATAAGAGACCTGGATGATGAAGCTCAATGGTTAAAGGAATCACTGAAGCGGTGTGAAGCGCTCCGTCGCACGTCTAGGCGGTACCGTAGGAGGCGAGCTGTCGTGGTTCGTCGCATGCTACAGGAGCGAGCTATCTGGGTGCGCACAGCGTCCCCCGGTCCCCTCCTCCTCCCCCTCCCCCTTGTCCGGTGTCGGTACAAGATCTGCTCGGGTGCAAGATCGGCTCGGGTCCGTCTACTGCCGATGACGTCTAAGTAGTTGATTGGCTGAACATGAACCTTACGGAATTACGTAATCACGTAACGTTGTTATCACGTTACGTTGGTCCAGGCAAATTTTTCTGTTGCAAAGATGGACAACTTTTACAAAGAAATCCATCATTACCTCTTTGAAAATACACTTTTAGCATAGAGCTGCATGTATATTAGGGCTGAACGATTAACTGCATGTGTAATTAAATTGCGATGTGACAAAAGGAGATTTTCTAATGGCAAAGGCTGCAATTTGGCAGCGAGTGGTTAGCGCAATGCTAATATACATGGAAAAACCCATAGGAATGCTAATGCTAATATCGCCGATTACATTATTACAAATTATGAATTAGAAACGTGCCAAATGATTACATTTGGAGTCTAATAGAAAGTAAAACTACCATCAATCAAATAAGTACAGACAGGTATTTTAGTAAAGCCAGAAAACTTTTAACTCCAGAGTTTTGGCTAGCAGCTATGAGCGTAACTGAACTACGCATGGACAAGACGTCAAAAACTCTAAACACAAAATACTTCAATAAACGGGACACACTTCTTTCCTGCAAATACAATTTCACAGGTGTTGCTAATACCATAAGATCCTTCAAGGGATGTGCTCAAAGAGGAGTTCAACATGAATCAAATATAGTGTTTTATTTTACAAATACCATTATAAACACAAACTTACGTCTTAAGAAACATTATTTTAATAACGAAACTGCTAAATTCTTTCCAACAGTATAGATGTGTAGTGTATTTTGTCCGAGTGGGTTTGCCGTACGTTGACGTCATCGGCAGTCGAAGGACCCCGAGCCGATCTTGCACCCGAGCAGATACTGTACCGACACCGGAACTCTACCTCACCAGTCTGAATCAGCCACCCTGTCCGTAACAAGTCCGGACCTGTTACTAGGGGCTTCGTCCGGATAAATTGCGGAACACGTTATCTGGATGTTTGTATTCAGACACAAAGGTCTTACGGACAGAGTCCGGAACATTTCCGTTTTTCATGGCCTGTCTGAAGGGGGCTTTAGAGTACAAAGTTTAGTTACCACATACCAGAGCCTGGATTTGTATTCTGAACAGTTTAAACGTGTTAAAAGGAGACATGTGTGATGCATTAAGAGCAGCACCTGCTCAGGCCCGGTAGACCCACCCACAATGCCACCGCTGCTGTGGCTCCCAGTATTCTCTTCACTGTGGGAAATGGGTAATAATGGCTCTTTGATTGGAAAAGGTTGCCGACCCCTGATATACTCAAAAGACCAAGAGTCCTTGCGAACAGAACATGCGCAGAGCGCTCCTTTTGAAAGGGCTATCCGATACGAGTTTACATGACCTGATATTCAGGCTAGAGAAGGGTTACCCCAGGGTTAATAACCCGGTTTTTAAAAACCTGGTTATGAGCTTAACAAGTGGTGTTAGGATGGAATCATTAAAAACTTTGAAAAAACCGTCTCTTTAGAACACGTGTTAGTTCTGCTCACTTTGCAGTCGTGCTTAAAAGCCCCTAAGAGAACCACTGGCCTCAGACCGAAGGACAACTTGGATGAGTAAGATTTCCATGTTCTGTCATGCAAAAGAACACCAGGGTGTCAGTAATCACTTGGCTGGCTGCTGTGAGTCCTACAAATCAGTCTCAACGTGGACGTTTCATGTTCTGCTGTCAGATTCATCAGATGTGGCCAGTTGCTTTACTAATGCACTGTGCTTTCCCTCAGGAGGACCATTTGCTACCAGTGTGGGTTATAAGTGTAGAATATGACCACATCGTTCACTAAAGCAATAATCACGGGTTTTAACTTATTCTTTTTAAAAACTTTAACTAATGATGACTCATTCATTTAAAAGTAAAGAAATGTCTCATCCGAAATGGACTAATTACTAGATATTTGCACGTGGACCTCATGTCCGCTTTTACCTGCGTTCTAACAATAATGTTCACAGCGGAGCTGCTTTTTTAAGTGAGGGTCTCATAAAATTATCAAGACCAACAGTTCTCTGAGCCTACAACCAGCTGAAGCGTTAGGAGCTCATGCCTTCTACAAGGATACGTGCTGTGAATGTCAGCGCTCCAGGTGACAACCAGAAGTGCTGATCGATGATGCTTTAGTGGTCTGCACAGCTGTCATAGAGTCACAATTAAAATTTAAAATAGCCAAACTACAGTTAATTCAGAGAGGTTGTCTATAATTAGTGTTTAAACTATGGTCATGTGACTGGTTGGGAACATTTAACACTCTCATGCCTGTGGCTGCATTAGTCTGTAGATCATTAGGATGATGATAAGAATGATAACATGTGTGACATCATAACCCGCCCCCTAAAAAAGGAAAAGAGGCACTGTGGAAGAAATATAGTGATGACGCTCATTTTCACTAAAAACAAACACAAACAATTTATTTGATGAAGAGAAACATTTGTTTCTTTGTGTTTTTTATTATTATTATGTACAACTGAGTAATTAAAAATTAAGTCCTGCAGATTTATGTTTTTTTTTTATATACAAGTGCATTAAAACTGTAAAAACTGATCTATGTGAGTTTCCGTAGAGCAGCGGTCACCAACCCCGGTCCTCGAGGGCAACCGTCCTGCACATGTTAGCTGTTTCTTTGCTCCTACACACCGGACTGAGGAATGAGTACTTAACAGGCCTGTGCAGAGGTAAACGTGCTAAGGAAAGGATTAAATGACTCCGTTCAGGCGTGGTGGGGCAGGACACAGAAAACCAGCAGGACCGGAGTTGGTGACCCCGCCGTAGAGTATTACGGAGACAGTTTATCTGCGGAAATTACAGGATTTATCTAGAACTTCCTGCAACTGGATGTGTTCATTTCAGCAGTAGGTTTTATAAAAGCTCTGTCAGACGTCTGATTGTTAAACGCTGTTATAACTGAAACCCACAACAACCAGGATCCATAAACGCCAGCGTGTGTTCATGAAAGGCTTTTCAAAGCGTTCTTCTGAAAACAGCGACGGCTTTAAAAAAATCTGCTTCTGGCTAAATAAATTACTGCCGAGAGCGGGAGTGGAACCGGCATCAGCGCGTGGCACGCGAGGTGAAAGGCAGGTGCAGCAACCTGACTAGCGAGGACAGCAGACTCCCCAAGACGTTGCTATAGGTGTCTTTTGTCAGAGCAACAAAAAAAAAAATTTCATTTTCCAGGCTGTTGAAAAAAACTCCTATTTAAGATAACAGTAATATTTTATGATATACTGTCCCCTTGTCCTGAAAGGGTTTCAAAAAGCAAGATTTGGACCGTTTAAAGGCAGCTCTTTCCATAGCTGATGATCCAAAAACAGGAAGAGGATGAGCTCTAGTTGATCTTGCTAACGTGTATTCTTAATAATGTTAAACAGTTTTATGGTAAATTAATCTGAATAAGAGTGAAATTAAGTTGATTCTTGTGTTGACTCTCACCTACTGATAGTGGGAAAACTAGGCTTACATTTTGCTGCCTGTAAACTCTCTCCTGGTAGGAAGCAATTTTTAACAGCAGTCAGTGGAGTGATGAGACCTGTCACAGCAGATGAAAGGGTTGTCTAACTGCTCACAGGCGTGTGTGCTCTTGGTTAGCTCTAAGGCGGTTAACCACTTCTCTGACTCCCACTGTAAATCGTTTTCTGAACCAGTCGTTGCCTTCTGGTCAACATGCTTAAAGGCCTGTCGTGGAAATAAGGACCTGAGGGATTTGTTTAGACCCTAAAGGCAAAACTTAGAGATGTCGGCAGCTCAAACGAACACAGTCCAACTGAACCACACCACCGTCACTCCATCATCCTAATTAGTAAAAAAGATGCTTCCATCAATCCATTCAATTTCGGCCACTTATCTGGGGTCGGGTTGTGGGGGCAGTAGCTTAAGGAGGGAGGCTCTGACTTCCCTTTCCCCGGCTACTTGGGCCAGCTCCTCCGGGGAATCCTAAGGCGTCCCCAGGCCAGCCGTGAGACATTGTGTCCTGGGTCTTCCTTTAGGTCTTCTCCTGGTTTAACGTGCCCGGAAAACTCACCAGGGAGGCGTCCAGGAGGCATCAAAACCAGATGCTCGAGCCACCTCAACTGGCTACTCTCAGTATGGAGGAGCAGCGGGTCTACTCCAAGCCCCTCCCGGACGACCGAGTATCTAACCCTATCTCTAAGGGAGAGCCCAGACACCCTGTGGAGGAAACTCATTTTGGCCGCTTGTATCAGTGATCTCGTTATTTCGGTCACTACCCAAAGCTCGTGACCACAGGTGAGGGTAGGAACGTAGATCGACCGGTAAATCGAGAGCTTCGCCTTCTGACTCAGCTCTCTCTTCACCACGATAGACCGGTACAACGCCCACATCACTGCAGATGCAGCACCAATCCACCTATCGATCTCACGCTCCAGTTTTCCCTCACTCGTGAACAAGACCCTGAGATACTTAAACTCCTCCACTTGGGGCAGGACCTCATCCCTGACCCGGAGAAGGCATTCTACCCTTTTCCGAATCAAGACCATGGTCTCAGATTTAGAGGAGCTGATTCTCATCCCAGCTGCTTCACACTCGGCTGCGAACCGCTCCAGTGAGAGCCAGAGATCACGTTCTGATGAAGCCCATAAGACTTAAACATTTTTAAATGAAAAAATCAATCTTCAGACATAGCAAAGGATCTGGTCTGACAGCTGAAAATAAGACAGAGTTGGTACCACACAGAGGGAGAGCTGCATCAACGTAGTGAGTGATCTGAGCAGACCGCCTTCCCCACATGTGCCAGTTAGTGGAGTTTCAGATATAATGTTCTACGTTTGATGCGTCTCAGATTCAAGTGTAAAGGTTGGCGTGCCGACAGGTTAACATGTACTCCTTCTGAGGATCCTCACCGAAAATAGATTATTTTATCAGTTCATGAGCTCTCTCGTCAGGGCAGGATTGTGACACTTCCATGTCTTAATAAATGATTGATGTGACACTTTAATGGCTAATCCACTCAAACGTATGGATGACGTCCGTCCCCACAGCTGGGTGACTTAAAGGGAAGGTTTCTGTGCAGGAGCGATAACAAAGCAGCAGCACAGCTCTTATACAAACTCTTGTTTTTGTGTTCGAAACAAAGCGAGCACACAGAGCCCACAAAGTTCTGCTTTTGTTGGAGTTTGGGAAAAGATTGCCTCCAGTTTGGTTTTAGGTTGACTTTATGTTGAAGTGCAGTAATTATTTCTACAAACCCACCTGATTGTTGCAGTTTCCCAAAAGAGACAAAGACTGAAGAGCTGAATGTTGTATGCATTTTACACAACGCTTCATATGTGGTCAAATGATTAAGATTTAAACTGAGCCTGGAGGATTTATAGTCATCCAGATGTTGATCTTCATAAACCAACGGCACTTTTCCTTCATCCCAAATGGCATTGCACCATCCCTCAACAGCTGGTGGACTCTGTCATCACCACCATGGCCTTGGTCATCAGAGGCCTTTATATTGTGTAAACTAAAACATATGGTCTGTCTGAAAGTGATTCCTTTGGATTATATGTTAGTTTACATCAGAGAGAATCGACGTCAGTCAGTCGAACACGTGTTTGGCTGCTTTTAGCTCCACCCACTGGGAAAAAAAAGGGTAAAAACTTTTGTTCAGTTACAAATGAATGAAGAGGGTAAAATACTGCTGTAATGACAAGTGTGAGATGTGGCGAAAAGGACAGGAATCGAGGCGTTTAGGTATGTAAAATTCAGGTTAGCCTCCTTCTCACCAGACACGTGAGCAACATGTAACCCAACAGAGATGTTTTACCTGTCAGCTCCCTTCCAGCCGGGAGCATTTCAGATCAGATCTAAAGCGTTCCATGCAGCTGGTCCATGTGAGGTCAAAATCACAGGAGAATTGCAACGCCACGCCTGAGTTCGGAAGTTCACACGATAACTATCAAGGAGAAAGGTGGCAGCCTGTGTCTTAAATGATACGATGTACTAGTCAAGCAACTGGAAATCTGCATGTGACTTTTATTTTGAAAGTTTCCGGATGTCTTATACTGCTTTTGTGTTTGTCTTCCTATTTGGCCTGATCTGAAGAGCGGCATTTGCTGTGTTCTGGAAGCGTAGCACATAAATTATAGACTTGAGCAGATGCATCCTTAAGCTTCTGGGACGTGATCAAAACGTGGCACTTTGTGACCGACGGAAAGGCCCTCGTCCACTAATGGCGGCTAGTTGCTGCGAAGCCCGTGTTGTGTCCGTTCCACGATGCTTTTGCGTGCGGTGGAATGGAAGGGTAAGAAGCAGCTTGTCCAAGGGAAGGAGAAGGAAGGAGAGACTGCTCCACGCCCAGGAACACAGTCTCGTGAACCATTTTATCATTTTGAATCAATTCATGAATTTTCTTTTATTTCAGTTTAAATTTCTTATAGGCAACTGTTTAAAGAAGTTTGATTTCCATAAATCTTCTACTTGACGTTTGGTGACCCATTGTGACCCCAGCTTTGGCAACAATTGGTCTACAGATCTAGAGCTTGAAAACCAGTAAGTGAAAAGGGGTCGTTTGTTGGTTTTGAGCTGGTTACTCTTGAAACCAAAGCAGAAAAGGACTCAAACGTCCAGATGAATCATCAGGTGGCTCAGGTACACACATTTATCCACCTTCAACCCATTCAACCACCACCCACCCCGGCGCCCCACCCACCCTCATGTCGCTCGCTTCCATGGAACACATCCCGGATTAAGGAATAAAAGACACTATTCTGATGCTTTTTCCACAGGTTTGACTCATGATAGTGTACTTGGGTATTTGATGCATAATAAAACACCATAAGTAAAGTTCAAAGTACACCATGACAGTGAGAGTAAGCAGGACAGGGTAGCCTCGCTTTTCAACAATGAAGGAAGGTGGGAAGGCTTTAAAACCCACAACCCCCTGCCAGTTAGGTAAATGTCAGAAAACCTTTTGAGGGATAGATGTAGCCGAGGAAAGACGTCCAGCTGCCTTCTGCTCACACCCTGAGGAGTCCAAAGGTACAATTTGACTGGGGGGAAAAAATGAAAGATTGTTTGATAATTGAGAAGAGGTCAGAAGGAAAAGATGTAGGCATGAGCCGAGGGAGGAACGAGGAGCTCCCGGGAGTTAGACAGTAAGAAATATCGACGGCTGTGCCTCAGGCAATAAAAGACAACGCAAGTTTATTAAAATATTTCACCGTGTTTCCCTTCAACAGAGGTAGGAGAGGCGGATTGTGGCTGTAGAGGTGGGAGGAGTGTAAATGATTGTATTTGCACTTACTTTTGTCTTATTGTAAGAAGCAATCAGAGGGAACAAAACGCTAAATGAAATATCAACCTGGCACTTCTACAAAGAAATGCGTCCTCAGACACACAGATTTACACATAAAAACACGTAGAGACCTATAAGCGCTCACATCTAAGAAGCGGCTGAAAAAGCAACAATCACTTAGAGGTATTATGTATTTGAAAGTGGCGAACACCCATGTGGGCGTAGGTCTTCATTACAGATAAAAACCACCGTTTAAGGGCTCGAGTCTGCTGTTGTGCAACAAAAGGATCATCTTCCACTGCAGCATGGGTTCATGACACAATGGAGTGGTCATAATTAAACGTGTAATTTTAGCTACTTTTGGGTTTACTTGTGCAGTGTTCTCTTAAGAACTTGTAAAATATCCTTGTGAAATTCTAGGTGCTTTTACAACACACACCATACCGGCAAATCGGCGTAATATTACCGCAATGGTTTGTCTACAAATGCGCCATGCCGGCATGGCGTTGCGCAAACTTTGTGGCATTCGTTCCGCCTCGCTTGGTAGTAATATTGCGGTAATGGTCTGTCGTATGCGCCCTGGCGCAACAGAGGCAGATGTCATGATGACGTGGGGAGTTATTGCTGAGCTCCGGCTGGCAAATTTATTGAAAATGAAAGTAAACACAGGCAATAAGGTTTGCTATTTGAACAAAATCAGCTGAGATGGCAACCTGGAGCGCCGCAGCGCTCCATGTGTCATGACTGAGGGAAGTTTCCTGACCCAAGACATGCAGAATTCACACTAGGAGACGTAGGTAGGAAAAAATAAATGTTTTATTTTAAGGAGAACTAAAGGTGCACCGCCAGACGTGGCGGTGATGTTGAGCACAGCTCCGGGGCTGGGTCTGTTGAGACAAACACTGTCAGTGTTGGGCAGCGGGGAATAGAATTGCAGGACTCAGTTTGTAGTGGATCTTACTGTGGGGGCTGAAATCCAGAGCTTGGGAGGGTAGCCAGGACTGGGGTGAGCAACGTCAGCGTGAATCCAAAATCCAAGGGAGGTGAGCGGTGGGAGAGCGGGTCGGTCCGGGTGAGGAGCGAGATCAGGCTTGGAGATGAAAAACCAGGTTATTGCAGGAAAGGTTCGTGGTGAGAGTTCCTGATGAAGGGAAGGCAGAGGTCATCAAAAAAACAACAATGACGGACAAATATAAGGCTAGACTAGAGCTGTAGTTTTCTATAGTGGCAAGAGCTACCCAAGTTGAGTAATCTTCCGGCAAGGTGAAGTGATCTCCAGCTCCTTATAACCACATGAAGTAGATGAGGGGAATCATCGCAGCTGGCCGCTCTCCGGAGCCGCCCACCTGCAATGACTTAAGGTGATTAGAGGAATGTGCAGACTCACCCCAGATCCTGACACCATGAGCCTCTCTGTTAGAGCTGAAGCTCAGATCACCAGAGACTGCACAGGGACTGATGGGGACAGACACCTTTAGGAGCTGCTTGTTAAAAAAAAACAGCGATCACGGCTTCAATCACAATAAAAAGAAGAAGTTGATGAAGAAAATATCTTTTCTATAGCGCCTCTCAAGATAAATCCACGAGGCGCTTCACAAAAACAAAAAATGTATAAATGTAAAAAATAATTTAGAAAATGGTTAAAAATATATTTTAAATTTGCAAAAAAATAGACAATTGTGATTAAAAAATGTAAAGAAAGAGAGAGAGTGAACAGGAAAGAGGGAAATGAGTGTATCCTGAGGAAGGTGGAATAGGTGGGGAGAGCAGAATAAAGAGAGAGAGGTGAAGAAGGTCACACAAAAGCCATCTTGAACAAGTGAGTCTTCAGCTGCTTTTTAAAGGAGACCACTGAGTCCACTGATCTCAGGCTCAGGGGGAGAGAGGTCCAGAGTCTGGGGGCCACAGCAGCAAATGATCTGTCACCTTTGACCTTTAGCCTGGTGCTGCACAACCAGTAGGCTTTGAGAACTGACATGAGAATCCAGGGTGAGAGCTGGGTCAAAGGTCACGCCAAGATTCCTGACAGAAGGTTTGGTTTAGAAGCAAGCTGACCAAGAGAGTCTCTGACTTTGGGAACCAGCTTGTCTGGGGCACAGATGAGGATCTCAGTCTTATCTTCATTCAGCTGTAGAAAGCTCCCACCATCCAGGTTTTGATAGAGTCTAAGCAGGTGTGTAACAGCTGCAGCTTAGACATCTCATGGGGCTTAAAGGAGATGTACAGTTGGATGTCATCTGCATAAATATGGTAGGAGATTCCTTTGAAGGAGCTTAGGATGTGCTGAAGAGGAAGCAGATAGAGGAGGAAGAGCAGAGGCCCCAGCACAGAACCTTGTGGGACACCATGGGTAAGAGAGGTGGTGGAGGACCTAAACTTGGAGACGGCCACAGAAAAAGAGCGCTCAGAAAGACAAGACGAGAACTGCTCCAGAGCAGATCCTGATAGGCCTACCCAGTCTCTCAGCCTTTCCAGTAGCAGGTGATGGTCAACAGTGTCAAAGGCTGCAGTCAGGTTCAGCAGGACCAGAACAGAACAGTCCCATGCATCACTGTGAGTCAGAAGGTCATTAGAGACCCTAAGAAGAGCTGTTTCAGTAGAATGAGCTCTACGGAAACCTGACTGGAAGCTATCATAGATGTTATGTTCATCAAGAGCAGCTGTGAGTTGTTTAGCCACAACCTTTTCCAAGATCTTGGAGATGAACGGAAGTTTAGAGATGGGTCTGAAGCTGCTATGGAGAGAGGGGTCGAGACTCGGTTTTTAAGAAGCGGGTGGATTACAGCATTCTTAAAGTAAGCAGGGACCTGACCAGAGACCAGAGAAGCATTAATAATGGAGAGCACGCTGGGACCGATGGACTGAAAAGCACTTTTAAACAAAAATGAGGGTAAGATGTGGAGGGGGTGTGCAGAGGTCTTCATAGAGTTAACTAGTTTGGTTAACTCAGGCAAAGAAACAGGAGCAAAGCTATCTAGGATGATGGGCCTGGTTGGATTCGGGAGAGGCAGCGATAAGGCTGAAGGAGAGATGCTAGATCTAACCTTATTGACTTTGTCCACAAAGAAAGACAGAAAGTTCTCACAGTCTGCAACAGAGTGGATGGAGGCTGTAGGAGAGGCAGGAGACACGGTGCTGCTGATGGTGTTAAACAGCACCTTGGGGTTCGCTTTGCTCTGGGACACCAGGTTGGAAAAATAGGAAACCCTAGCGTCTCTGACTGCAGAGTTAAAGGATGTCAGAAGATCCTTTAGGTGCAGCAGATGGACGTGGAGATGGGTTTTCTTCCACAAGCGCTCAATTTCTCTGCATTGGCGCTTCAGGCTGCGAAGGCTGTCGGTAAACCAGGGAGTAGGGTTCACTGCAGGAACTGATCTGGTTCTGACAGGACAGATGATGTCCAGAATGGAGAGGCAGTGCTCGTTAAACTGAGAAATTAAGGAATCTGTGTCGTTATCAGAAGAACAGGGTGGATCAAAAGCAGCAGAAAAATTGCTAGCTGTGCTCTCATTAAGAAAACGAGAACTAACCAGACGGTGAGCAGGAGGTGGGGACGCAGAAACTGACAAGTTAAAGAAAATGCAATGGTGATCTGAAATATAAACGTCCTCAGGACAAACACTGTCAGCATTTAGACTCAGGGTAAAAACAAGGTCTAGAGTGTGCCCCCTGGTGTGTGTGGGGTCAGAAACATGCTGGGTAAAGCTGAAGGAGTCCATAAGGCTGGAGAAATTCATGGCAAAGTGATCAGAGGGATCATCAACGTGGATGTTAAAGTCACCAACAATCGCCAGTCTGGACAGCTTCACAGTGGAGGATAGAAAGTCACTAAACTCCTGAAGGAAAGAACTGTTTGGACCAGGTGGACGATAGACCACAGCACAGTAGAACGTGTCCTTACGCCCGACTTTAATCAGCTGCAGTTCAAAGGAAGCAAAGTGACCAGAGGTTGTAGAGCTACATGGAAGATGGTCTCTGAAAACAACAGCTAGGCCTCCACCACGACCAGAACCCCGGGGCTGGCTAAGAAAAGAATAACCACCCGGGCAGAGTTCAATCAGAGCAGAATAATCAGATGTTTGCTGCCAAACTTCAGTCAGAAACAGAAAATCCAGGTTTTTAGAGAGAATTGGATCATTGAGCAGGAAGGTCTTATTGTTAACAGAGCGGGAATTTAATAGAGCCATGCTGAGTGAGGTGGAGGAATCAGAAACTACAGAAACAGCTGGAGTTAGTGGACGTAAATTAGCAGGGTTAGATCCACGGTGTTTATAAAAACCACTTATGGAGGGAACAGGAGGAGAAACCACTGAGGAATGAGGATAAACCGACCTTAAAAAACGTGGCCGGAGAAACCGCGCTGCAACGCGGCCTGGCGGGAATGCGGAAGTGGCGCTCAAGTCGCCAGACAAAGGACAAGAAGCTAGAAGATCACGCCGATGTTTACCAGATAAACCACAATTTAAGAGAAGTCATATTCTCACCTGGATTCCTGCTCGTTTACCTCTTTTCCTCCTACGTTTTCCCGGGACCGGATAAACATCGCTGGAGGCATCCTGGTAGGAATCATTTGGCTCTAGGCCAGCACGCCGATCAGGTAAACAAACAGGGAGGTATGTCCTCGGTGCATCTTGGGCTATCGTGAACGAACGGAAGGACAAAAGAGTCTGGCGATCATAGGAGATGGTAGCAGGGACACTACTGAAGAGGATCACAGACAGGAGCAAGGTGGAAAAAAGGAGGTTAGTGGAGAAAAGTTTGAAAAAGTGGCCGGTGACTGCGGCTAAGCCAAGCAGAGGCGCCATCTTGATACCGACCGGAAGCGGTTATGTCCAAGATAAACCAAAGTCTGCTGCAGCGCAGAGACCGTCCCCATACCCCCTTTAGGCCGCCATCACCTAATCTTTTATAAAAATGCCACGATTGCGCCACTTTACCGCCACGGAGCTGCGGCAAATCCCGTTTTGCAAACGCTATGTTCCTGTAAAAACAGCTAATGAAAGATCCGACCTGTTTTAGCAGTGAGGATGGGATATGGGGCCACAATAGCTGTTTCCATCACCAGAACTTCAAATTAAACTCACCGAAATCTCCCGATATGCGCTTGGCTCCTCTTGACCAGGCCGGCGGAACGGCTGTTTTCCGGGCCGTTTCAGGAGTTCCTGTTCAGAAGGTACTCGGAGTTGCCCGGTAAAAGGCCCGGGGCAGTTGGTGGGCCGATTGGTTGTAACTGAGTCATTGTAGGAAGTAGGAGATGCTTATTGGGTGGAGAACCAGCATTTAGGAAAACGCGGATTGTTGGCGCATTCTTCACCAATCGGTGCCGTAACTCACACCACAGTGGTTGGGATGTGCTGGCGTCTCAGCACGCTCCTTACAGGGCCAAGCTGTAAATGGAGGCAGGGAGGCTAAGAGGGCCGGTCACTTTCCCCCTCGCTGCATTTTTACCCTGAAGTTCTTGTAAAGGAAACACCCCTAATACTTATTTAGGGGCCACGTATTAGTCCAACACCTTTACACAATATTTCACATGGGAACTTCCTGTCTGGCTAATAGCTCCACTGGTGTTTAGAACTGGAACTGCATTCAGGACAGGTACCTTAGGAGGCCAATCTCTGGTGTATCGGTGAAACACATGAGGAGTGTTAACATCATACGTGTCTTCAAAGCACACATTTAAAACACTGACTAGGCTCCCTGCACGTTCACATCTCCTGTTTTTAAAGAGGAGCCATGAAGAGCAGTAGTAGATTTAGTAGCACTTGTATTACTGAAACACCTAAACAACAGAACTGACAGCGTTAAAAACATCCTCGAGGTGACGCATCAGAACCGCTGAGAGGAAAAAAAACTTTATTTGAAATTTCAAATCAGGACACTCAGAATCATGTTGTTTTGAGACTATCAACCTTTGAGTTTAAAGACCTAAGATACCCACAATGCATTGTGTTCACATGTTTCTGCATTTTTCAGAAGACTTTATCCAAAGTGACTTAAAGTGAATCTAAGATGCATGTGTTTGGTTTGAGAGACACTCCACACATGCAAGAGGAGGACCTGCTACTGCAGGTAAAGGTTCTGTCATCCAGGTCATGGTAGAACCGTAGAAAGGCCACAGCCGGGATTCAGATGTTCTTGCTGCATGGCAGCAGTGTTACTGACTGCTCCGCCATAGCTCTATAGACTTTTCTGACTTTATAATTCTGAATAACTGTTGGATAAACAGTGTTTTGGACAATAAGTGTAAAAAGAAGAACCGTGAGTAATTCAAAAGTCAAATGATCCAGTTTAAGTTCATCAAGTGAGTGCTGCTGGTGTACTGTTGGGCCTGCGTGCTTCGACATTACCTGTTTGTGCCATGATTCATGTAGTAGACCCATGGGTCTAGGCAAATCATAGCAGGTGGGTGAAATCGCCCCAAAATGTTGTCAATATTGAGCAACCAAACATAGGACATAGGATGTGACCAGAAACGGTGCAATGGTCTCACTACCATGTTCTGGTCCAGCTATGTAAATGAGGTCACCTTTCTGGGGAACTATAAAACCACACACACCCCCATCCCATGAAGCACCTCTTCCAAACCTTGTCAAAAGACAGGGCTGCAGCCTCCCTAACACTAAACCCAACCCCTAGCCCAGGTCCTCCCACCTGTACTGCTGCAGCCCCTGAATTTGCCCGTATGGCAGCTGTGCAGTGCCAGCTGCTGCCACAGCCCATGCCCAGGTTTCAGTCACTGCTAACTGATCAAGTCGTGCATTGTTCAACATTTATATGAGAACTGTTTGGCATTTGTTTTAATTCACTGAGGAACAACATGACAACACCCACTTTTCTGCCGAAGCACCTTCATTTCTACAATCCAAAGAGGTTTTAAGGTACACCAGTCTTTAAATGGGTCTCTGTGGAGATGGACGTCTACAACAGTGTATTGTTTCACTGGATCCTGCTTTTTATTTCTTCCTGCAGGCTGCATGAGGGACGCACGCCTCAATGGTCGTTATATGCCTCTGGACAGTCAGCCAAGGGATGGGGTTTCCCAGGTCAGCATGCAGGGACTCTCTGCTGGGTGCTCGTCAGACTCCTGCAAAAGAAACCAGTGTAACCCCCCCTTTACCTGTGTTGACTTGTGGAGAGTTCACGAATGCAGGTATGACCTCAGACTTGCAAATGTGACTGCACTAACAGGCCCACACACACACACACACACACACACACACACACACGATTTGAAGTCAAAGACAGGAAAACTGACCTTTAAAACAACTGACTGCCTTTGAAGCTACGTGTTAGCTTTAGCTTTGGTATTCATTTTATTTCTGTTCATAGCTTTAATAATGTGCTTTAAATAACCTTTTCAGATGGGGTTAAAACTCCAGAAGAAAATCCTTTCTTCTCTTTTCGTTTGTTGTAATCAGGTAAAATCTGCTAAACTCTGACAATCAAAACAAGCGCTCCTACAAGAATACTAAAGTTGGCCTGCTAACTGCTCTGTCTAAAGTTAAGTACCACAATAATGGCACTAATAAAGGCATTATAAAAAGACACAAAGCACAGAGTAGAGCTGTGATCAAAAGCTTAACTTCCTGCAAACTTTGACGCTTCAGTGCTTTTTTACCGGCTGTTTCTGTGGTTACTGAATGGTGGTTAACAATTATATGAAATCATTAATTGCATTAACTGTTTGCAGAATTGGTCCATCTTGTTTTTGACCTCTGTAGTTCACGCTGACAGTCTGTCGATCATCTTCTGGTCCAGGTGCCGACAGATGGTCTTCATCATCAGGGTTTAAAGATTGTTGGAATTTGTTGGGTTGGGTTTGTCCTCTTGCCTCTGGAGGATGGACCACAAGCTCATTGTTAAGGTCTGGGAAGTCTCCTGAAGCTAGAGCCAACACGTGCATCCTTCTGGCCTGGTGCTCTGTTATGCTGGAGAAGACATTGCTCATCACCAAGGTTAGAGGTGTTCCTCTGGGAGGATGTTTAGGTACCATTCTTTATTCATGGCTGCTCTGAGAATAAACTGTGAGTCCGTCCATGCCCTCCTCCCATCTGAGGAAAAGGCTTTCTTCCAGTCCCCAGCAGTCCAATCTCTGATTCTTTAGCAGAATAGTAGTCTGTCCTTGATGGTTTTCTTGAAGATAAGTGGTTTCTTTGCAGCTTCTCTTGACATCAGGTCAGCTTCCACACATATTTCTCTCACTGTCCTGCTGATGGACTCATAAGCTACTGCCACACAGCTAGATCAGTACCTTCAGTTTCAGTGCTTTGCAGAACGAGCCATCTCAGAGCTCTGTTACTTGAATGCAAATAAGCTGGTGCTATTCTCTGAAGGGTTGTTATGAGGAGCTCAGATATCCTGGAGGCACTTGAAGTAGAAGTGCTCCGTCTACA
Source organism: Nothobranchius furzeri (assembly GCF_043380555.1). Classification (NCBI taxonomy): domain Eukaryota; kingdom Metazoa; phylum Chordata; class Actinopteri; order Cyprinodontiformes; family Nothobranchiidae; genus Nothobranchius; species Nothobranchius furzeri. Next base: position 4,711,996 of record NC_091749.1, on the reverse strand, counting down.
GATCAGAAGCCTCCCTAAGCACAAACAGGTGAGGGGGGAATTCATACTAAATTTCCTGATTGTGATGTCACAATGAGGGAACTTTTCCAATGCCTGATAGAAGCATGTGATTCCTGACACCAAAGTCTGACTGAAAATGGATGAACGTGTTTTGTTATGGCAACGATAATAGCCGACTTGAGCAAAGTCCATCTGATTAATGGTTGAATAACTTCTGTATCTGATGATTCTGGCTCATTCAGGCTCCTGCGTTTATCTGGATAAAATGGTACGTAACCTTGAAGCAGCATTGGATCATAACGGTTGCTTTGAATGCCACAGTGAAGCACTGTTTGGATACTAGCTGACCTGTGTTTAAGTAACTATGTACCACAAAACTTTTAACTTGAAGTTTGAGAAATTATGGAATTTATCTTCCTGCAATTTTTGAAGAAAGGTCAAGTTATAAACTAATCACCAGATTATGTTTAGAACCTTTTCTCCCATTTGCCAGCCCTGCCGGTGGGTCATGTTAAAGCAGCAGCACCATTAACCCTGTTTATGGAGATTATGTTCTGTGCAGATAAAGCACGGACAAAGATGTGTCCCCCTGGAGCTTTCACTGAGGAATTTACTCAAAGAACCAGTAAACAGTTTCATTCTTGTGTTTGTTTTTAATTACCCCTCTAGTCTAGACTGCCCCTCCTCCCTCATTGGTTTATATGCATCTTGCTTTTTTTTTTCAAGTAATTTGTTTTCATGTGGCTAGATTATGGGCAGCAATAACGTACCTACAAAATTAGCTATGTGAACTCTGCTGCCTAACCTATTTGTTTATTGCTTCAAGCAACAATTTCTTTTTTTTTTTTTTTACCGTGTCCTGTCTGGCTGTGAAGCAAGCAGAATTGATGTCTGAATGCTGGTAACAAGCCTTACAGATTTACTCTCAGGTGGAGCATCAAAGCGTTTGATTTTAATGTCACGCCTGATACTTAAAACTTTATTGTTATAGTTGTTGCATGCTTTGTAACTCTGACCAGACACGGAGACAGAGGTGAAAGAGAAAGGAAAAGACAAAAGGTGGGGAGAGAGGGGGGGTGGGGGGTGTCCACAAAAATAAACACTAATGAACAAGAGTCTGCTTCTAGACCTGCAGAAAGAAAGAGCAGAAAAAAGTGGGACACACAACAAGACATCAGGAGCAAGCTATCACTGCGTCAGGCTGATGATGAAATATAAAATCAACATTGTTTAACTGAACAATCACGCGATAGTAAATTATAGTGCATTTAGTGGCAACGACAGCCTTGAGACATGTGTTGAACGTGCCCAAGCCCATACTTTTGAGAGCACCATGTGAGCACCTGTGTGTGTACACGCGCTTGTTTATGTAAGGTTTCTCTATAGGAGCGTCCAATAGAGCGTGTGAGAGGCCACAGATCTGCCCCCCAAAGATGTGTAGGAGACGAAGGGGAGCTCCAAGTCCCAGAGATCCAGGCACTGCCCCAAAACACAGGAACCCCAAGGAGACTTCAACCAGAAAGGCCCCCGCCCCCCTCGAGAGGCACAGAGGATCACCCCAGGGGGCCACAACCAGCAGCCGGCAGAGTCCCGGGAGACATCAGCGGCAAGCCCACAGGCCCGCCCGCAGCCTCCCACCCCCTAGCCCAGGGGTCGGCAACCTGTTCCCATCAAAGAGCCATTATTACCCGTTTCCCACAGTAAAGAAAACACTGGGAGCCACAGCAGCCGCGGCGTTGTGGGCGGGGCCTACCCTAAGACAGCAGCTCACAACAGGTGACAGCAGCCAGTACCGGTCGCTTGTGTACATCAAAGTTATCTTTCATAAAAAGATAATCAATAAAACGATTTATATAAAGTGGATCCAGAAGTTGTAGCCCGTCTCTGCCGACAATATTTTGATATTTTTCACCCTGTTGGTGGTTTTACTGAGCAGGTGCCACTTTTGTCATACGTTTCTTTTTAAAACATGTTTAGACTGTTCAGAATACAAATCCAGGCTCTGTCACGTTTGATTGTTGTTATTAAACTTTGTAGGTGGGGAAGGTCAGAAAAGGATCCGATCAATTTGTTTTTCCCTCGTTTACAGCGACGGAGACAACGGTGCAGTGCGCCTGGCTCTGGGGGTAATCAAGTTAAATTATATCTCTTTGCAACAATTTTCACAAGAAAACAGAACAGTTAAAAGTAGGGCTTGTGCTGTGTTGACCGGACGGTTCCTGTATTTGACCGTTTATTTTGATGGAGAAAGAATAGAAAGAATTACCCCGACGCATGCAGACAAACTGACATTTTATTCTACGCACATCGCAGATGTAGCTAAATCACTCAAGAAAAGATTCCCATCTGAACATCTGAGCTGGACACTGCTCAGCGCAGCTCATTATAAGCGTTTACATAAGGTCCACAGCGAGCTGAAGATGTGGAGAGGGGCTTGGAGCGCGTTGCAGAACCAGAGCGCATGCGGGAAGATTCCTCCGACTGAAGCGAGCGTTTTCCAAACCCTGTCTCTCAGAGAGACTTGTCACTTAGAAAATGTTCCCTTATCATGAAACTTTGGCTGAATAGCGCTTGTTCCTGTCTCCAATGTGGCGACGCATCCAGGAGCCGTCTGAGGAGAATCCCAGAATCTTACATCCTCTTCAGCTCAGAAAGCGCCTATGATTACGCACAAGCGTGACGCGTCAACCCGGTCTCACAGTAAGACCGGATTGGTAGTGTTCAGGTTTACGCAGACAGTCTTTACATTTAGAATTAGCTTACAGATGTAAAATCAATGCAGTAAAATATAAAGCTTTTTATTTAAACATCCATTCATTATTTTACAAGCACAGAGAGCCGCATCAGATGGATGGAAGAGCCGCATGCGGCTCCAGAGCCATGGGTTGCCGACCCCTGCCCTAGCCGGCCAAGCCCGGGACCCAGCGACCCGAGACCCAGGGGCGACAACCCCCGCCGGGGACCCAGCAGAGCCCAGGGACCCAGACCTCACCAGGCCGCCACCGGGATTGATCAGGCAGATGCCAAAAATCTTAAACCCCCTGTCCCGGGAGCCATGAACACTCAGGCAGACCAAGGCACCACACCCCACACCAGGTGTGGCAGGGGGAGGGGAGACGAAGATCTATATCATCAAAAGAAGTCCCAGGAGAAGGGAGGAGTCAAAGGCCCCACCTGACATATACAGTCATACACAAACACAGTCACACACTCCCTCCCTCATGCTCACACATGCACATACAACCAAAGACTTAGAAAAATGCACGCCGGACACCCTCTCATGCTCCCCATACACACCCTATTCACTCTGGTCCCGGTACTGCTGCACATTGGGTACAACCATCACCGGTTACCAGAGTTTGACCCTTTCTGCTGGGGTGCTTATGAGCAGGCTCCCCCGCCCAACGCCGAGCACAGCAACCCACCACCCCAAACCCCAACCAGACGGCCAGATCTCCCTCCTAGCCTCCAGCCCCAGGACGCCAAGCAACAACAGAGGTGTGCTAAGACCCCTAGTCTCCCTCCGCCTGCTCCATTATAGTGTTGCGTGTTGATGAGGTGTATTCCATGCTTCAAGCAACGATTTTAACCGACCGTTATTCAGTTTCACTTTGTCATTAGAGACGGGGAGGAGTAACGAGCGTCACTCAAACCAGCATCAGCTAAAAAGAAACACCAAGGTCACTGAGAAACTATTCTATACTTGTTATTTTTTAAATATTATCAGTCACTTGGACTTTTTCATGCAGGCTGAAGATGAAATAGTCTCCTACACCTATCTCCTGCATCAGCTTCTGATAGAAGATAGACGGTGAAACTCTAGGGTTAGAAAATCCTGACAGATCTACGTCACCCTGTCACTTTACATTCATGGACTCATCCATCTTGGCTCACGACGGAGAAGACTGGCGTTGGTTTAGCTACCCGTTAGCATTAGCAACTCTACCACACACTCCTCCAGGCTTGTGTTATTTGTGGAGATAAAACATCAACGTTGCAGAGCAAACAGAGTCAGTGGTGGAGTTGTGTTGCTGTTAGCCAATCAGAGGAGAGATGTCCAAATTTCAGGAAATAAGACTCCAAATCCAGCTGTGTTCAACTCCCCTCTCCTCCGACTAACTTGTAGTTCTTGAAACGGGAGCACCAGAGCTTTTCCCCACAGAGATCGACTCACAAGGCCTTTATTCCTATAGGAACCACTGCAGATGTGTTAGAAAAATGAGTATGTAATAAATTAGTGAATTTGAGAAATGAAAGTAATAATCTATCAAACATTCTTAAAGATGGAGAATTACAAGCAGCAATGAAGCCTGGAAAGCAGTCAAAGACACATGAGAGTAAAGCAGAATGGTGTTTAGTTAGACAGCTCAGCAATACCAACTTTAAAGTAGTCCCACAGCTTTTCTAGACTTTTCTAGACAGCTTTTCTATCATTTTGCTGCATTGGTTGTTAAATTAAAAACAAAAGGGACAAACTAAAAGCATCCGATTTCCGATTGTCCTTTACTTTTGCTTTTAAACTCATCTTCGTGTGAGTGTTTCCACCTGATGGAGGTACAACAGCTTCGTCTCTCGCTCCATGCCTTTGTGTCATGAGCTCAAGGACGTAATTTTCACTTTAGAAGTGGGGGGGACACGGGGGGGGGGGGGGATCTTGACAGTATGCTCTGATGGGAAACTGGCTTCAACACAAACGGTTGTTTTCCGCTTGGTCCTAGAGCTCAACCAGTGTCAATTTAATATGGCGTAATATTGTTTTTGGATGGTAAAAATTGCAGGGGTCAAAACTTCACTTTGGAAAAAGTGGGGGGGACATGTCCCCCCTGTCCCCCCCAAAAATTACGTCCATGCATGAGCTGGACCGTCGGTACCAGCATGGGGACCTCCAGCCGGTTCTGTCACCTTGAAAGCAGGAATACTGAACGGAGCAGAGGAGGGCAAGGGCACACTGTTTACGATGAGCTTGTACCGCACACACACACACACACACACACACACACACACACACACACACACGTGTGGTCTGTAGCACATCAGTGTAAATAACAGACAGTATTGTATTTCTATAATAATACCATAACTGGAAGGTTCCGGGACACATTTACGATACACTGATTACAGCGACGTGAATCATTTCTGGGTTTTTCACGTTGCATATCCTGCCTACACTTAAACCACCGAACGTTTGTTAATGAAAGTCATTAAACGTGATGGAGAGCTCCTTTCCGGGTGTGGGAGAGGCTTATTGTCGGTCTGGAATTGGCTCCACTACAGACTAAACATCAAAACTAACAGCTTTTCCTTTATAGATAATAAAAAAGACACGCTACGCCACCTGCTCAATGACAGAATTATCTGTGACTGATCGTCCTTGTGGCTGGAAGACGGATGGATCCGACGCCCTGATGAGATTCAAACTTTTGCTTGATCAACGTTTCCCATGCACCAGTGTGTATTCCTGTTTATCCTGTCAGCAGGAATGTTGTGCAGCGAGTCGTCGCAGCGAGCTGCCAGCGCTCTCCTGTTGCACAGACTGAATCAAACAGTGCTCTTAGCCACATCCACTAATCTCAGCAATCTTTCTGCCATCGGAAACCTCGGCCTCTAATCAGTCTGTCCAGCCTCCTAGCTTTTAATCTTACTTCCCTCTTTTTCCCCATTCTTCTGATCCACTCACCCACATCATCCATCTGCCTCTTTTTTTACAATGCTTTTATTCTTGCACTCAGCCCTTCCATTTCTCTGTTTTTATGTTTGTATGGCTCTCATCTTCCTCACTTTTCAACCCCTTTTCACCACCACACACAGCCTACCTCTCTACTCTCATTAAGTGTGTTTTTTTTTTCTTTTCATCATCTGAACTGAACCTTAGACGATGATTATAGAGCAGTTAATGTAGGCAGCGAGTCCTTCAAGCTAGCTAAGAGCTCAGTCAACTCACCGTAGATACTAAGAATGGGCTCAAATACCCATAGAAGTTAAAAAGCAGGTGGTGTGCATGTTCTAAATGCATATGGAACTTTTCATTCACAGCTACAAATCTGCCATTTGTATTAAAACCATCTAAAATATCATTCTCTCTTCTATAAAGCAGCTGTTCTGGGAGGTGGTGGGATGCGGCTCAGGCTTCACGTGCATTAAGAACTGCTTCCTGGACTCAAGATGGAGTCTACATTTATATACTTGTTCACACATCCAGAACTTTTCAGACCGTAAAAAGTTTTGTTTGCATGAAAATGGAATTACTGATGTTTTCCAAATGACGTCCCGTCTAAACATTTTCATAACTTTTGCAACCGTGGTGTGCTGTAGTCCGGCTTTGTCAAGCCAGCTAAGAGCTAAAGGAGATGCATGCTTGGGCTTAGCTCCAGTCCAGCGTGAGATCCATGTGTCAGATGTCCTCTCAGACAGTTGAGTCTACCTCCGCCGCGACTATAAAACCTACTCCAGAGATTTGTTCTGATCCAACTGAGGTCAGACAGAAACATTTGATTCCTCCAGTTTTCTGTAGTTTAACCATCCCGGATCCTCAGCATCCTTTAGCTCAGTCATTTTGAATTGTGACTTTAAATGTAGGTTATTTGATGTCTCTATAGTTTGTGAAAAAAAGACACAGTAATCAATTCTGAGTTCCTAAAAAATGTGTCATTTGTGTCAAAAACCGACTCAGGGTCACAAACAGAGCTTTTAAAACAAACTGTAGTTTGTTGGGAACACGAATCTTGGTTTTTGAAAGCCTTTAGTCAACAAAAGTGCTGTTTACACTGTAAAACCTGTTTATTTAGAAACGCGTGCATATGGCTTGCCGCATAATCAACAGCTGCAGTTACTTTCTCCCCTCTCTGCTTCTTTTTATATAAAAGTCTTTTCTCGGTGCAGGAGGCAATAAAACTAACTCATCTAATGATGATTTTAAAACGTAAACAGCAAAACCAGACACTCCCACAGAAGCACGTCTGTTAATAGATCTGCTCACATAGGCCAGGCTATGACAGCTATCCCCACACAGACTCTAGTCGCGGCTAATGATGGGTAATGATAACAGGAGGAGCAGCAAAAAGAAGCTGTGATGTCTGTCTGACTGGCAGGTGTCCTGTGTTCAACACCTACACAAACGGCAGAGAGGCATGATGAACACTGAGTGCTGAGCTTTAGTGATGGCACACAAATCCCCAACCACAGCAAATGAGTCTGTGAAAGAACTGTCACCACCCCCTCCGCTTTATCAAGATGGCTGGTATTCACTCTGAGCAGGGGAAATGAAACTGGAAGTGTGACTTTAGTTCCCTAAAACAAGTCATTCCACTTTAGTGTTCACTCTAAAGACGAAAAGTAAACTCACTGGTGGAACTTGGATTGAAAGGCTTTGATAAAAACGACAATAAAACTCCTCTGCAGCCCATTATGGAGGAAGGCAGCATGTTCGGTTTTGGGGCTGCCTACAACCTCCCTACTGCAGCAGCAGATAGAAAGCAGACGAACCTCAGGTAGGCGGACTTCCCTGAACACAAAGCAACCTTTACTAACGAGTATAATTCCTGTTATCCCACAATAACCTGATCTAAAGACCTGATTCATCATTTCAGCACCTATACAGGCCAAAAGTTAGGACACGCCTTCTCATTCAACGTGTTGTCTTTATTTTCATGACCATTTATATCAGTAGATTCTCACTGAAGGCATCAACACTATGAACGAACACACGTGGAGTTATGTACATAACCAAAAAAGGTGAAATAACTAAAATCATCTTTTATATTCGTCTTTCTTCAGAATAGCCACCCTTTGCTCTGATTGCTGCTTTACGCACTCTTGGCGTTCTCTCGATGAGCTTCAAGAGGTGGTCACCTGAAATGGTTTACCAACAGCCTTGAAGGAGTTCCCAGAGGTGTTTAGCACGCGTTGGCCCTTTTGTAAATGGTCATGAAATAAAGAAAACACATTGAATGAGAAGGTGAGTCCAGACTTTTCGCCTGTACTGTGTGTTGGTGCAGACTACATTCATCCAGAACAGGAAAAAACGGGACTAAAATTAGGATTTATTACTTCTAATAAAACTACATTACTCTCCCTTTCTGAGTTAAGGTTTGTGTTTCTGTTCTTGGTCCATGAGGTGTGATTAGCGCTCATCCACGAAGGTCTACTTGGGCTGCTGGTTGTTTGGAGATCCTACGATGGACCTGTTTGACCATCACAAAGTTCTGTGTGGAGCTCGGCACTTCTCTGAGCAGAGAATTCTCCTCAGATGAGGACAGAAACATCTTCAAGACTTAAATAATGAAACTCCATTTTCTTCCCTCCACTGCTGCTGGTGTTTCCATTTAGAGGACGTACGACTGAAGCCGGTTTCTCACTCAGCTGAAACTTCTGGGAACAAAATGCCAACCACATTCATGAGGGGGGTTTCCAAAATGTCCCTAAATGTTTTCAGTGTGTTCTTCGTTTTGTTGCTGTGAATGTGGCCGGGATAAAAGAAAGCAGCCACAGAGTCATCACCAGGGTCCGAAATTAAATGTTTTACTCACCGGCCAAGTTGGCCGGTAGATGATGAAAATCTACCGGCCAAGCATATTTTTTACCGGCCAAAATTCTAAATGATTTAGATCCACCTAAAGCATGCAATTCTATATTATGTTGATTCCAAACAGAGTGACAAAATAATTAAAACATCAATTAATAAGAAAAACAACTCTTTTGTCACTTTTACTATTTATTTATTTATTTAGTTTTAGAGATGTTTTTATGAACTCTTTCATTGAAATCTAGTCAGACTCCTTGTTTTCTCTGTCCAGGAAGTCTGGCCTCCTGCTTCTGACACCGTCTTTGTGCCAAAGCATTACAGCCTCATTTGGGTCCTAGTCCTTGAACTCTGGAGAACACAGCTGCACCATGAGAATATCTGAAAGTGTGTCAGGGCTAGGGTTGTCACGGTAACCGGTGTAGCGGTAAACCCCGGTAAAAAAGTTGACAATAAATAATAACAGTCTTGTTTAAATATATATATATATATATATATATATATATATATATATATATATATATATATATATATATATATATATGTATATAATATCTCGGTGGATTACCGTGGCTGTGGTGTAGGCGCGGTGACCCTTACCAGCCACCGTATCATCTGCTGGAAGTTGCCGGCGGCACATGCGCACTTTGTTGTTTACGACCAAAACTTTCTTTAAGCTAAAGCTGAAATAATGGCAGGAGGAGACGACAGAACTTGGGACATTTATTATCCCTCAAAGAGGACAAAGTGGGAAGTATGGGCATTTTTTGGATATTTGAAGAATGCCGAGGGCCAGTTGTCTGTGAAAGGCAGCAACGCTACGTGGCCATCATAATGTAGCCATTGTCTCACGACTCCGCCGTCTCCAGTTCGCCACTTTTCACAAAATCTTCTGGTTGCCACTGGTCCTGGTGGTTTTTCTTCCAGTTCGACGAGTTTTCTTTTGGAAGGCTGGCTGACTCCAGTTAAAAACCGCCACATTTCACCGCTAGTTTTAACACGAAGCTAACGGCTAACTTGATAAACTGATTGAATGGGATAGGTGGAAATGACGTTGGATGCGGCGTTCACGTTTCGCGTACGTTTGTGTAAGTTGCATGCAGGCGGGAGGAGTATCAAACATCCGTGTTAGATGACTGATAAACATAACTAATTTGGTGCAAACATTTACTCGCCAGGTGGCAGGTAGAGCTCAAAAATTTACTCGCCAAATGGAGCAATTTACTCGCATTTGGCGAGTGTTAATTTCGGACCCTGGTCATCACACTCAATATGAATTCTTCCTTTTTGCATCCTCGAGTCAGAAGATGCAACAAATGAAACTAAACAACTCTGGCAAGTCAGAAACTGACACGAGTGAAGATGCTTCACGACCAGATCACAAGAAACTTTTCAGTTTGTTTACATTTACATCGATGCCACAAGTGAACCCACACATAGAAGAAATACTGCAAACTTGTGTGATTCCAACTGAAAATATCTCTATTATCTTTCTACTTTGTATCTCCGGCTTGTCGCCAACAGTCAGTTTAGTCAGTCGGTGATTTTCTGGTTTTAGGGATTGATTCTGGTGTGTAGAAGCTCTGCTTCTTCATCTGAATAAGACTCGTTTGTTAGTTCTCATGCAGGAACAGCCAGATGTGTTTATAGCCATGACAAATTCAATGGTCTGCACAACTTTAAGTGAAATGAGTGAATCTGAACAATTTCTTTCCCCTGAATCGAGTCAAAATTGTCAGAAATCCAAAGAAACCAAAGAAATTCTAGAACTGTAAACAACCCAGCAGGTAGAAAAGCTCAACAGAATACAACAGACAACATTGACTCTCCATCTCTTTATCTCAGTAAGTTTGATGGCAGAAGACAAACACTTATGCAATGAATCAAAGTGTAATTTTGGAGTGTATTATTGCTGTTTAATAGTGAAGTTAGGCCGTTATTTATAAGCTTGAGCAGCTCACCAGAGACAAGGAGCAAAACTCATTTCTGATGATCAGATTGTACACCCTGCAGCTGAATGGGATACGGCATTAGTGGTCTCATAAAATGTTTGTTTGAGTTGTTACACCCAAATGAGCTTTTAATTACAGTAGTGCTTTCTGAAGTGAGGCAGAAAATGTGGCCCCATCTGCATACCCCCCCCCCCCCCCATGTTACTGCCAGTGCCACAGTCAGCATTTTCATCTCCCGCAGTTCCTTTTCTATTAAAGTCTACATCCCTGTAAGATCAATGATTAGAGTAATTAACTTTTCCACTGGTGGGAAATTGTAATAAATATTCCATAAGATTAGATGTGGGTGGTAATGAGTCAAATTTACTCTGATAAATGCACTTCAGTTCTGTTCTGTGGAGAATCTGTAGTAAAAGTTTCAATACTGTATTTTTTATTCTGTCTGGGTTAAAGGTTTTAGGATAAAATGGACTTTCAATGGTTCTGTGTGGATATAATTACTATTTCATATGTCCTGCGTTACATTTATGACTTGGAGCACTCGTGTGTGGTCCTTTCCTCTGAGCAGAATAACAGCTGCGTTTAAATCAGCGTACTGTATTAATACCAGAGTGGACACCTTCACCACGGTTTAATCGCGTAGCCTGAGGAGGGGGATAAGATAAGCAGATAAAAGACAGTGATTATTTCGCAATAATTTATTTATGGCTATAGAAAGATGCAATGTCTCAGCCACAGATGGTCTTTCCTCAGACGAGTGACTAAGTAAACACCGCTGTTAATAAAACGTCACCTCGTTCTCTGGTAATGATCAAGAATGAGCCTTTTGAGATTAGACAAGGAAATATGACTAATATCAAGAGACCAAAAAGGTTATCTTTCACACCAGCTAGTTTATAAACCGTTTATCTTACTCACTTAAGCATTCAAAGCTGAACGTTTCTGCTTCTTTTTTTACTCAAGGTTCTGATTCAAGGGCAGTTTTGGATTTTGTCCCAAATGAAAGCCGTTTTCACAGTAGGTGTTGCAAGCCGCCTGGCTGTGGGTAAAGGAGTGTCTGACGAAGAGACGGGTGAGAGGTGGTATTAAAAAACCAACGGATTTACACTTCTATCTGGTTTTGGAACCTCAAACACCGATGGGAAAAACACACTAGTGAGACTAAATAATGTGAACAGCTGTAACTAAAGGAAAATGACCTGAGAGAAAAACCTAAAGACCAGAAAGGCAGCAAACATAACTAATATTCTAAGGGGGGGAGCTGAAACTAGAGGAAAAACAAACAGAAAGAAAACTACAGGGGTGTGACTAAAGGGGGCCACGGGAGCACAGGACCTGGGAGGGGGAAACCAAGAGGGCTGAAGATCTGGGGGCAAATGGGGAACACCAGGAGACACATGAGGAAGACGCAGACAAGGACACATGGGGGAGCTAGGAGACACAAATGGAGAACCCAAAGAGGGATGGAGAACACAAGGAGACACATGAGGGGAGACGCAGATGCAGACCATGACAATCTCCTCCCGTCTAGATTACTGTAACACACTCAGGGTTTCCCTTACATAGGCGTAGCCGTGGCGGGCCGCCACGGCTGAAATCCCACCGCCACGCCTACAACATCCCAAGTTTTATTGATGTTTTTTTTTTGCGCCGTTTCCCAAAGAAGCAGCAGGAACTACTGTGTTGTTGCTTGTGATCACAGCCGGCAGTTAGCAAGGAGGAGGAGGCACGGCAGGGTGGTTACAGCTATGAGCGTACGGATAAAGCATTTTTGACGAATACGAGCAAGAAACGAGTGTAAAACTCGGAAATATCTGTAATCGTGCTGAATGAAATTCTCATTGGGTAACTGACTGTCTTCAAGCTCTGTGATTGGCCAGTCAGATAGAGCGCCCGCCCCTCCCTACAAGCAAAACTGCAGCCGGGAGCTCCGTCAGCTCGGCCCGGGCATCAACGCACACACACACAGACAGTAAGCCGGGCGTGCACTGTGCGACTTTTTCACTTTTTTGAGCCGATTTTCCACTCGTGCGAGAATCCACAAGATCGGGGCGAGTTTTGCGCTGAGCGTCGTGCAGTGTACAGGGGGTTACGAGAGGCGATTAACACCACGTGACCAGCTACCGATCAGCAATCGTGAGCTGCACGGACTTCTGGAGTGTTTGATATTTATCTCGTTCCTCATGAGGGTTGAAGCGGCGCGGCGAGCAGCTGCGACCCAAAAAGTATCAGAACCGCTCACGGCGCATTCACAGTCCTGCATCAACTCCGCTCACCCGCTATTTCCCTGATAACACACGTTGCTCGTTTTTATTTCTACACGTATTTTTTACTCACAAAGATTGTCAAGAAAGCGTGTTTGTCGTGTTCATGTCAAATTAAACTGATCACAAAACACAGATTTACTTTCTTTATTTCGTTTCCTCATCCAACCCCCATGAATCCCTGTGTGTCCTCCTGAAGCACTCCCGAAGGACAACAGGCAAAGCAAGACAAAAAGTCTGACGTGTTGTGTAAAAACTGCTATTTTTGGCATATTTTAGGTCCGACGTGTTGCTACCAGACGTACAGTGAGCACATGACTCGTGAGATCTACCCTGCGCTGAAGTCGTACAGTTTGAGCTGAAGCTGTGTTACGAGTGAAAAAGTCGCACAGTGTCCGCCCAGCTTATTATAATGTTCACTGTAATGCATCTTGATGTTCTTAACAAATAAATCAAATCAAAAATATTGGTCAGTAATGCCAAATATGTACATTTGTGTTTCAGTCATTTTTATACTGGCTTAAAAATACTTCATTAAGTCTACTAAGCAGGGGTGTAGAACGTGTTTAATAGGGCCAGCCCAGTGATGATCTAGGACCAAAATAAAGGGGGCAAAAGAAGATGTTTTTCCAGACGCCAAGAAAAATTAAATGCCAAATCCACCCTGCAAAGTGTGTCACTGAGAGTTTAAAACAGAAATTATTATTGTGCAAATACTGGTGTACTCACCTTTAATACTAGTTATTACAATGTAGCAGTTGCTGGATTGGTGCAGTTCAAAGTGGAGTGCATCAAATAAAACAATATTAACATAAAGGTGAGTGAGACGTGTCATAACCCCCCCCCCCCCCCCCCCCCCCCCCCCGCAAACACCACCACAGTTGGAAAAATTCCTAGGGGAAACACTGACACTTTTCACATGTTTTAACCAAAAAGCCCTTGACCTCCTTCTGTTGGTCCAGAACTCTGCAGCAAGGCTCCTAACTGGAGCAAACAGAAGAGCACACATCACTCCTTTTCTGATGTCTCTGCACTGGTTACCTGTTAACTTTAGAGTTCATTTTAGAATCCTGACTATGACTTTCAATGCTCTACATCAGGGCTATTCAATTCCGGGCCACGAGGGCCGGTATCCAGCACGTTTTAGCTTTTCCCCTGCTTCAACACACCTGATTTCAATCAGCAGGTGATTAACAGGTTTCTGCAGAGCCTGATGAGCTGCTGCACAGGTGAATCAACCATTTAACTCATTCACTGCCATTGATGACAAAAGTCATCATTTTAAATCCAACCGTTCACTGCCAAGTTGACCCCTGGGGGCGACGGTGAGCTGCAGACACTGTTGTGCTCAAGAACCAGTTGGCAGCTTCAAAACATATACCTGTAAAAACTGAGTCTAAAATTCACGGGAGCAGGTCTCATTCTGTGGGCGATGCCAATATTAGATGCCATATTTCCTTCTACGGGAGGCCTTGAGGACAAAAGGCATTCACTGATTTGTAACAAACGATTCCAAAATGTTCACTCTTCGTAAACATTGTTGTTTTACACATTTTCATCTTCACTTGTTGCCGGTGATGAAAGAGAGACTGATGTGCTTGTCATTTTGCTGGAGGTTGCACTCCCAAGGATTTTTGACCCTAATGGCCATCCATTGGTAAGGTCTCACTTGAACACAAAATTACAGCTTGCTTGCAATGATTTAGGTAGGGTTCAGGGCAGGGTTCAGGGCAGGTCACAGCACAGAGTCTGCTCTTTTAATGGTTTTTAATGACACGTTTTTAGCCTGTGACATGGATAATGATGTTGTCCTACTATTGCTGGACTTATCTGCAGCTTTTGATACAGTCAACCACAAAGTCCTTCTGGACCAACTACAGCACTGGGTGGGGATAACTGGGCAGGCCCTCCATGGCTTCGCTCCTATCTTCATGACAGGACATTTAGTGTTCAGATGGGTAAGGTGACGTCACCCTGCATGAGACTTCGTTGGGGTGTGCCACAGGGCTCTGCCCTTGGTCCTCTCCTATTTGCATTGTATTTGCTTCCTCTTGGAGTCCTCCTTCGTCAGCATAATGTGAAATTTCATTTTTTTTGCTGATGACTACCAGATCTATCTCCCTCTTCTACATGGGGAGGATATATCTGTTTCTCGTTTATTGGACTGTTTGAAGGACATAAAATGTTGGATGGCTTCTAATTTTTTGCACCTAAATGAGAGCAAAACGGAAGTCATAATACTTAGTCCTGGCAGAAAAAATGGCTCAGGTGCTGATATTGACCTTGGCCCACTGACCCCCTATGAAAAGAAAATAGTCAGTAATTTAGGGATAAAAATTGACTCCTCACTTATTTTTGACACTCATGTAAATACAGTGGTGAGGTCCTGTTTTTAACCTGAAACAGCTATCCAGGATCAGGCCTCTGCTGTCCAGAGCTCATCTGGAGTCTGTGTTGCATGCTTTCGTCCTGTCCCGTTTGTACTATTGTAACGCTCTCTATGCTGGTCTGGCCCAGTGCACGGTTCCATGGCTCCAATTTGTACAGAACTCAGTGGCTAGGTTCCTGACAGGTACTAGATGTCGAGAGCACATTACCCCAGTGCTGGATGCTGTGCACTGGCTCCTGGTGCAATTCCGAGCTAAATTTAAAATCTTAACTCTCGTTTATAAAGCCCTCCAGACCAGTGCCCCCTCTTACATTACTGCACTTTTGCACAGGTATGCTCCATCTCGGTCTCTTCGCTCAGCCAAGCAGGGACGTCTGGTGGTCCCCCGGTCGAAATATCGATCGAGGGGTTATCGTGCTTTTTCTGTTTTGGCTCCAACTCTGTGGAATGATTTGCCATTGAGCATTAGGCAGGCACCGTCCCTTCAAGTCTTTAAGTCTCGTCTGAAGACTCATTTTTATTTGATTGCTTTTCAGCGCTAGGGTTCATTGAATTGCCCTCACATTATGGTTTTTAATACTTCTTCTTTTGATCAGGATGCTTGATCTTATTTTATCCACCATTTGTTTTCAATTGATTAGTCTTATACCTTTATCTCTCTGTATTTGTAATATTGCTTGCTTGTTATTTTATGATTTTATGTTTTTATCTTGCTTTTATGCCCAGGTACTGGGAATGTTTTTTTTTTATGATGATGCTGTTCAGCACCTTGGGCTTCTGATAACGTTGTGGAAGGTGCTCTACAAATAAAATTGATTGACTGATTGATTGATTGATTGATTGATTGATTGATTAGGTATGTAATGCCCCTATCACCAGGGATAATGCACACCATCACTTTAATTAATGTGTAGAAAAACAGAAATACATTGCCAATAAAGGTGTTAATATTATGAATATATTTGAAAGTAGCCTTGTCGCTCATATTTTAAATAGCACACTTTATATATTTATTTATATATATACCTAGGTGTTTGGCTGGATTATGATCTAACTTTTAAAACTCATGTTTGTGCAACTACACATAAACTCAATTCTTGGCTAAACATATTTTATCGTTCTGTTAACTGTTTTAACTTTCTGATCAGAAAAAGAACAGTCAGACAGCGGCTTCTGCCTACTTTGGACTATGCTGACATTATTTATCAAAATACCACTGCTTCTTTTCTGCACTCTTTAGATGTGGCATAGGACAGTCTTTGCCGTTTTGTGCTTTGTTGTCCCTTTAGGATGTATGGGCAGTTATCCTAGCTTCCACCTTCAGCCAGGAGACAGTTTCACTGGATTCAGTTTAGTTTCAGAAGCTTTTATTTTAGCTACCCTTATTATCTATCTTAAGCTACATTTGGTACATTACAACTCACTTCACGGTCTTCGACATAATGATCAGATCTTTTTGGTTGTTCCTACAGTTAAAAGAGAGGGTAGTGATTATTTTCAGAACATTTGTCAATGTTACTAATTGTGTTTCCTTGACTTCTGCTTTCACTGGTTATTTATATTTATTTTAGTTCTTCAGTCATGTTTGTTCATTAGTTCAGACCTGTGCTTGTCTTTACTTTATGTCTTTAGTGGGGTTTGTGCTTGGGGGGTGGGTTTGAGCATTGTGAGCCATTGTGTGTGTGTGTGTGTGTGTGTGTGTGTGTGTGTGTGTGTGTGTGTGTGTGCGCGCGCGTGTGTGTATTGTAATCATTGACTATAGTATATATCAGAATCAGAATCAGAATCAGAAAAGGTTTATTGCCATTGTCAGTGAACAAGCAGTTCACAAACTAGGAACTTGTTTCGGTACTAATGTGCTACATATAACATGAATAATAAATTTCAAAAATAGAATAAGTAGAATAAAATATAATAAAACTAGCATAAAACATTCAGCTATAAAAAAGGCAGGTAATGGTAACATGGCCGATAACGTGACGTTGTGTCAAGTACAGAAGACGAGCATGGTTGTGTGTTTATAAGCTATTCACAAGTCTAACGGCAGATGGAAAGAAGCTGTTCTTATGGCGGGAGGTTCTGGTCCGGATGGACCGTAACCTCCTGCCTGAGGGAAGCGGCTCAAAAAGTCTGTGACCCGGGTGAGAAGGGTCAGCTGCTATCCGACCTGCACGCCCCCGAGTTCTGGAGACGTACAGGTCCTGGAGAGATGGAAGGCTGCAGCCAATCACCTTCTCAGCAGAGCGCACAATGCGCTGCAGTCTATGTTTGTCCCTCACCGTGGCTCCAGCGTACCACACAGCGATGGAGGAAGTGAGGATGGACTCAATGATGGCCGTGTTAAACTGCACCATCATCTGGGCCGGCAGCTTGGCCTTTTTCAACTGCCGCAGAAAGTACATCCTCTGCTGGGCCTTTTTGATCAGGGAGCTGATGGATGGCTCCCACCTAAGGTCACGTGTGACGGTGGTTCCGAGGAAGCGGAAGGAGTCCACAGTGGTGACGGGGGTGTCCGTCAGGACGAGGGGGAGAGATGGGGCTGTGACTTTCCTGAAGTCCACAATCATCTCCACTGTCTTCTGAGCATTGAGCTCCAGGTTGTTGCTGCTGCACCAGTACACCAGCCGTTCCACCTCCCTCCTGTAGGCGGACTCATCACCGTCAGAGATGAGCCCGATGAGGGTGGTGTCATCTGCAAACTTGATCAGTTTAACGGAGTCATGGCTCGAGGTGCAGCAGTTTGTGTACAGGGAGAAGAGCAGAGGAGAAAGTACACAGCCCTGTGGAGATCCTGTGCTAATTGTCTGAATGGTGGAAACATTCTTCCCCAGCCGCACGCACTGCCTACGGTCTGTCAGGAAGTCCGTGATCCACCTGCAGGTGGAGTTGGGTACGTTGAGCATGGAGAGCTTGTCCTGGAGCAGAGCAGGGAGGATGTTGTTGAACGCAGAGCTGAAGTCCACAAACAGGATCCTAGCGTAGGTTCCCGGGGAGTCCAGGTGCTGCAGGATGAAGTGGAGGGCCAGGTTGATGGCGTCGTCTACAGACCTATTAGCTCTGTATGCGAACTGCAGAGGGTCCAGGAGGGGGGAGGTGAAGGACTTGAGATGAGGGAGGACCAGGCGCTCAAAAGACTTCATGACTACAGACATCAGCGCCACAGGCCTGTAATCATTCAGTCCAGTGACACGGGGTTTTTTAGGGACAGCGACAATGGTGGACAGCTTAAAGCAGGGTGGAACGTGGCAGGACTCCAAGGAGATGGTAAACATGTCCGTGAAGATTGGAGACAATACCTCTGCGCAGTGTCTCAGGGTAGCGGGGGAGACACCGTCTGGGCCCGGGGATTTCCGTGGGTTTTGCTTATGGAAAACCCTGAGCACGTCCTCTTCTGTCACTGAGAAGGCAGTGGAGGGGGAGGGGTGGTCAGTGGCGACTGTACTATTCACAGTGGTGAAGATGGTGGGGGAGGCATGTGACACCATAGCGGCTGAAGAAACCTGTGCAGTAGGGGGTGTGGGGAATGGGTGTTGCATTTCGAACCTTGCATAAAAGGAGTTAAGTTGTTCAGCCAGTTGTAGGTCGTCAGCAGCATGTTGGGCCCTAGGCTTGTAGTTGGTGATTTGCCTGAGCCCTCTCCAGACAGAGGAGGTGTCATTGTCAGAGAACTGCTCCTTTAGACGCATATTGTACTGGGATCACCTTTTTCAAGTCTTTTGAGAACTGGTACTTAGCGCCCTTGTAGCTTTCTCTGTCCTTGGCTCTGTGAGCTGCTTCTTTCTCCCTCCTCAGCTGTCTCAGTTTGGGTGTGAACCAGGGCTTATCGTTAAAAGTGACCCTGGTCTTTGTTGGAATAATGCTGTCCTCACAGAATTTTATGTATGACGTCACAGTGTCTGTATATTCATCCAAGTTGTCTGTGGCAGATCCAAACATGTTCCAGTCTGTTGTGTCCAGACACACACGAAGCTCCTCCACAGCCTCGCAGGTCCACTTTTTAGTAGTCCTCAATGCAGGCTTGGAGAGCTTCAGCCTCTGCCTATATGAGGGGATGAGGTGAATCATGGCGTGGTCTGAGAAGCCGAGAGCAGCTCGCTGCACGGCTTGATAAGCTCCACTGACTGTGGTGTAGCAGTATATCCAGATTTTGAGGTTGTAATGCTGCCTGTGTCTGTGATCTCCGATTTGCTTTTTTGTTCATTGTTGATCTGAAATAATGGAGGACCCCCTTGAAAACGAGGTGTTTTGTCTCAAGGGGTTAATCCTCCTGATAAAGATATGTTAATAAATAAATAAATATGCGGCTGTATTGAACAATGTGAGTTCCTGCAACACGGCCCGGCGGGCAGTCTCACTTTTCTCTGCTCAACAACTGTAGTAGAGCTGTGTGTTTAGTGACACAATGGTAACTTCTACCGTGGCTCCAGGAGACTGAAAATCATCCATGCAAAAATTAATTTTGATGTAATGGAATGTGTTAAAGTTAAAACTAAGCCAATGTCATTAAGTCCAATTATCTTTACCTCAGGATGGATTTAAAAGGTTCCATAAAGCGAGTTTCCAGGAGCACTACCCAGCTTGAAACAGCTCTGTACAGCGTGGTGTGAGTCAGCCCATCTCAGTGTAGTTTTGATCCCATGACTGAACTAATTTGTGCAATATTTACTCATGACTTAAAATAGCATGAGGTGATCAGTAAACAGTGTAAGGTAGCATGTATGATGCACAGAAACACAACTCGGCACAGAAATGGTGGTGTTGATGGGCATTTTGCTCAGCTTCATGACTTTTGTCAGACTGAACCAGGAAAGGGCTGCAGGCAGTGAAACAGAAGGCAGAAAACACCAGAGCAACCAGTGACTCAACCCCCTAGCCAATCAATGGACAGAATCACGATGCCGCCCGACTCAGCCTTGCCAGGTACCTCAATGGAGCAGGAACTAAAAATAGGGGAGTAATTGGGGGAAAATACCAAACCGTGCCCTTGTAAACTGTGGTTGGGGTGAGATGCACCAGTCCGAGTTACTCTGAGTAGTGCTCCTAGAAAACTACCATAATGGTAACTAGTAAGGCTCATCATGAAGTAACTAGTAAGGCTCATCATGAAGTCACTCCAGAGCAAGGACGTAATTTTCACTTTAGAAGTGGGGGGACACGGGGGTGGGGGGTGTCTTTACAGTATGTTCTAATGGGAAACAGGCTTCAACACAAACAGTTGCTTTCCGCTTGGTCCTAGAGCTCAACCAGTGTCGATTTAATATTGCGTAATATTGTTTTTGGATGGTAAAAAGTGCAGGGGTCAAAACTTGACTTTGGAAAAAAGTGGGGGGGGACATGTCTCCCCCCCCCAAAATTACGTCCATGCTACAGAGTGTCATAATGAAGGTCCTTTGTTCATGCTGCTTCACTACACACTTCTTCTGACTCCTGATAGAAACTCCTGTTCATCTTTATGTTGTCTCTGTTGGCAGGAGTTACTAGATCCATTACAACCAAGCTGATAAATAACTTTTTCCAAATGGGTACAGCAGTGACACCTTTCCTTTAAGTGTTTTTTTGTTACAGTAGACCAATTCTGTCTAACATCCTTATAGTTTCGCTGATTGCCCTTTAAATGTATTTTATTTGTCTCTTGATTTTAATAAATGTCACCGTTTCTCGTTTCTGCAGATGTCCTCCTGGGCACATGATCCGTGTGAATGGGACCAGAAAGTTCTGCGTGTACACCCTGTGTGCGACGCGGCCTTGTCACCGTGGTACCTGTGTAGCCCAGACGCCCTCCAAGTTCACGTGTCACTGCCCCGAGGGCTACAGAGGACGGCACTGCGAGACGGCGCTGGCTGTGTACAGGGAGGATGTGGGCCTGAGCTTCAGCTCGCTGTTTGCCATCTGTATCTGCTTCATGGCCTTACTGGGTGAATATTACACCAACATGACAGCTCCACACTCATCTCTCTTTCCTTAAACTTTGATTAGTTGGGTAAAAGAATAAAAGGGATGAATGAGTATACCAAAACCCAGTGGCGGTTTTACAATTAGGCATAGGTCAGGGGCCGCCTGGGGCCCCCTTATGTTGGGGGGTCCCCCAGCTCTGACTGCTGCCACCCCTTTTTTAATGCCACAATGGACTATTTCTTTAAGAAGTCCGATGCACAGACAGGAAGTGATTGGTAGTCATTCCAGCCCAATCCAGTTGGTGGCGGTAATGCACCAAATTGTTGTTTGCCAAGTGCCATAAGACCACAAATAAGAAGAAAAGAGGCGGGAGCGTTTGTCACAAACTCGAAGCAGTAGCCAAAACATGAAGCATGAAATGGAGTTATCCTAGTGGCTCCAATAAGAGAAAGAAGCAGCTTGCTTTAAAAAAGCTTTTATTTTCACTTCTGAAAGTGACGTCGTTTTTCAATGTAGACATCAAAAGGAAGCAGAAAGGAAAGACTATGGAAAATGTTTAAAGGGAGGAAAACATAGACCAAAATGGAAAATAGAAAAAAAAGAAAGGCAAAAGCACAGGGGCACTGACAGGAAGAAGAAAGCTGCGCAAATAGTGAAGGCACTCAAAGGGAGAGAAAGACAGGAAAAAAGAGGAGGACTAATAAAAAAGGAAAGTAACTCATGTCAGAAGAGGGGAGAGTTTCACAAATCCAGTTAAAGATAAGACTGTCGAAAATTTAGTGTAAGGGGCCCCATGTCTGTGTTCGCCTTGGGCCCCCAAATCGCTGAATCCGCCACTGCCAAAACCAACTCTTTAAACCAAAACAATCTGATTTTAATTTGGGCAATTGAAAAAACATTTCAGTGGAATGCCATGATTGGCCAAACGCCAACAACTCTAGACAACACCAGTGACTAGAAATGTGACTGCTACACATACAGGGGCAGATTGATGGGGACAGATATGTGTTCTCTTCCTGTTTGATAGCTGCTACTGGTGTTACTGGAGGAAACTCAGGAGTAAGTAATGAATCTACTTAGACTGTTACCAAAGCTCCATCTGTTTACTGCCATTGGTACCACAATTTCAGAGTGACAGACACAGAACAATACCACTCTTGGGGTTTTGAGTTGTTCTCCTTTTGTTCTGTCTTATAAAAGTGTGCACTTTTTTTTTTAGAAATCGTGAAAAGATCATGAATGTCCTCATGCATGTTGAGAAAAGCATAATAGCGCTATAAATAAAAAGTTGCAGCTATTGAGCTTTTTGGGCTCCAACAAAAGAAGCATTTGTTAGACCTGCAGGTGACACCAGTCAGGATGAGCTGAATATCACTGTGTTACTTACGCTGTAAGGTCTGCTCGCTTGTTTAGAGGTTTTCTAAGACTGGAGTGCAAATCCAAAAGGTCTTTGGTGTTGGATAGGGAGCGGTGGTGTATTTTAAACTTTCCCTGGAGTCTTGTCTCCATGGAGCCTGAGGTTGTTCACTTTGCTCTCGCAGCTGTGAAGTTCCAGTGTCTGAAGATGTTTAGCGGGTTCAACGAGAGCCACAAACAGCCCGGTAACCCTTTTGCATACAAAAAGGTGGAAACCTTTGAGTGACACATGAACACCAGGTAGCCTAAAATAAACCTTTGGAAACTGTTGTGATTATTCCCAGTGTAGTATGTTTGAGTAGGTGGTGGCCGTTAAAAGGGCATGTGCTGGCGTGCTGTTGCAGAAACATGTAGAGCACTACGATCTGGTTGTGTCTGGAACCGTTTGGTCTTTTGAAATTAGGACTGAACAATCAAAGAGTCACTTTGAATAAGCCCTTTCCTTTGGAGTTCAAGGTGAACATCTCCCAACAAGCTGCAGAGAGAAACTGGCAAGTGAACAAATGGATTGCCAGGGCTAACATCCGCAGTGGCGTTTATGAGGAGTTTAACCACGCACTGTCTTCAGAGCACTTTTTCTGAAACACTTATATTAATGCAAATAGCCCTCACAACCCTTACCAGTCAGAGAGGTGCTTCACTGACGAGGGTAGAGTTGTTCCTCTTAATTAATATGGGACAGCATAGACTTCACACGCAGCCTGAGAGGCCCGCTCAGCAGGACTTCGTCTTAAACTCATCTAACTGCACTCAGATGGACTAATGCCCTCAAGGATGGGTCTGTGGAGTTCTGTCAAAGAAGAAAATTCACACATTTGTGTGGTGTGTTTCTCACCGCACACATTTAGGTTTAATTCAGCTCTTATTTAACCAGCCAAGACAGAGTGAGAACTGTGGCCTTTAGAGGAGAGGAGAATAGAGCTGGCCACCTCTCCGGTTGTTTGGGTTCACATCCCAGTGTGACTACTGTGTTCACAGCCGGGAACCACACTTAGAAATAACATGGACTAAAGACTGGGGTATACAAACCCCTGCTTTTGGCTCCCTTACATATTCTTATTTATTCCTACTGATGCCCAACAAACCAGTTCTTTGTTCCATGCCAGCTCCCAAATGGGAGCCAGCGGTCTTTTGTCTCGGGTTTTTACCGTTCGGTTATAAATGTGGAGTGCAGTCTGTCTCCTGACAAACTGTGTGCCCTCGCTTTCCACCTTTACAGCCTAACGGTATAAACTTTGTTTGATTGCACCTGACTGGTTGCACAACATAAGAAAAGAATCAACTCTGTCAGGCGCTGCTCTCAACCCTCAGACGTGTGCACCAGAACATGGAGCCAGTTTCACTACTGACCACTCTGAGCTTATGGCTCCGTGTTTGCACATCATCTACTTTGTCTTATACTGTGTTTGTCAGTTGCCTTGTAAAATGTCCACACACACACACACACACACACACACACACACACACACACACACACACACACACACACACACACACACACACACACACACACACACACACTAATCAGTCACGACCGAATGCACTGTAGTGGTGAATTTATTATTGCTAGGGAAGTCAATCATCGAGGTAGCACCAAAATGGAAAAACGTGGGCCCTGCCAATTGCTTTGATCCTGCTGAAAGTTTATTCTTACGGGTATTGTGTCTCTAGAACATGGTAGGAAAAGTAACTACAGCACCAAGCTTAAATTAAAATGCATTTGAAGCAGTCACTGGTTTTCTCTTGTCTCTTGTACTGCCTTTAGAGGGGTGCTCTGCAGTACTCTGGGTGAGACTTGTGCTATAGTTACCACAGTTACACCGACAGGTGCTTGATGGTGTGCAGGTAGTAATTACTGCATTAGAGGGAGGCATTGGACTAATTAGGAACTGAAACAAACAAAATAAATTCTCTTGTGAAACTATGACATAAACGTGGAGGTCATGATGAAAGCAGCCCAGTCACTGGAATAAAAAGATCTCCCTTTTATGAATGTAAACCGGTATCGTACAAATTATTCTTGGGCTTTATTGGTAGATCTGTATTATTTAATTTCTGTTTCAGATAAACAAAAATTATAGAAAAAGATGCCGATTTTGTTGAGTTTGTTCAGTATGTAGTTTTGCTGAGTCGATCGTTGCCTGCTGAACTGTTTACGGTACACTGATTCAGGAACACTACCACAGCAAATGTGGATGAAGCTAAAACTCAGCTGTTTACATGTTGATGTTGCAGGGCTGGGCGATATGGCCTCAGATCAGTGTCATAAGTTCAACCGTTCACCTTGATTAACATAAATGGACAATAACTTCTCGTACAGCTAGTGGTAGGCTTGGTCAGGGAGCAGCCTGTTCACAAAAATCCCTCAACAACCATCTGGCAACATTTTAGATCCAGTCTCTGCCACCGGCCACTGCTCCAACTTTTGAAGCATCCTCCATTTTCACACTAGCCATTTTTACAAACAGTGCCATCAAGTTGCCCCAACGCCGTGGCGGCATCAGGGAGCCATAGGTCGTTTATAAGTGGTCAGACCATGGCGGTAAGTGATACAGTTGTTTCCTTTTTACAATCAATAAAACATTAGGTGATGGCAGCATGAAGGGGATATAGGGGAAGTCTCTGCACTGTCGCACACTTCCATTTATCTCTGACATAACTTGCTTTTAATGGTAATTGAAGCCGCGCTCGTTAACTGTTTGCTGCTCCTGCAGGTGTCTGTCCTCCACGGTCCCTGTTACAAGCCAGATTACCGGGCTAGCTCCACTCTTC
This sequence comes from Nothobranchius furzeri, assembly GCF_043380555.1. Classification (NCBI taxonomy): domain Eukaryota; kingdom Metazoa; phylum Chordata; class Actinopteri; order Cyprinodontiformes; family Nothobranchiidae; genus Nothobranchius; species Nothobranchius furzeri. The sequence continues at coordinate 4,686,790 of NC_091749.1, read as the reverse complement.
TAGATTTTACTAATATCTCAGGGTTTGGCTCGTAATCGGTGTAGTGGGCGTGGCGTGCCAGTTTACCAACAAACACTTTTACTCTGTAGAGAGTTGATTAGCAATCACCACATTACCCAGAGCTTCTAATTCTGACCTAAATTAGTTCAAGCACACAAAGAGGAGGCGTAAACACACCTGCACACCCTTCCAGTCATTGAAGCTTATGTACACTTCAGGTTAAGACTCTTGCCAGCTGTTCCTTTTATGCTGAGGAGACACCTGACTTTACCTGTAGCCTAGGATGGAGGAAACACTTATATCAATGACACCTAGGGATGGCATTTACAGCTAGCATCTTACCTTTGCTCGGTTACCGACAGGAGGGGACCCCACTCGTAAATCCTTTTTTCGTTCCACGAATCTGAGGAACTAGGTTTTATTTCACACAGATGAGAAAAGAACAATAATCAAAACGAAACCCAGACAAGGCGGGTTAAAAAGTGAAACGCCTCTTTGCCAATAATCGGAGTTGTAGCAAAGTTGAGCTGAATTAGCTCTCCAAGAATGACACTAGGTCAGATTATCACAGACAATAAGCTCAAAGCAAAAGCTTCCTTCTTTCCATCTCTGTACCTCACACACTCTTCCCATCAAACTCTCAAAAGCCTTTCTCCAAAAAGCTCAGTCCATGACTGACTGACTCTCACTCATCCCATCAAGCTCTTCTCCTTGAACAGAGCCAACATCTTCCTTTTATTCACTCTGTACCCTCCCTCACAGTCATTGCTGCCTCAGACTTCCTGGTCACATGTTCCTCTTCTTCCTGTTACTTCTCCAACGGCCCCAAAGAGACCATGAGTCTTGGATGTCATGATGTCACCTTTTCTTCTCCCAGTCTTCATCCGTTCACTTGTTTCTTCTTCTCATCGCTATCCTCTTCTCTGCATGCTGTTGACATTAGCCCAACGTTGCCCCTCCTTCGTTCCATCCTGGCCTCGGGGAGGAATCAGTACATCTCATTTCTACTGCTTGTTTTAGCGATCTTATCGATTTTACAAGTACATGGTCTGTTTATTAGCTCGTGCACCTGGACTAATAAGACACACTCCTTACCTCCTCCACTTCTCTGGAGGTCAAAAAGGTTACCACAGAACCGTGAGACCGAAAACAGCTCGGTGGAGGCAACTAGCAGTTTACCACAAGAGACAAGGCTGTAGGAACACACACACACACATACGGATACACTTTGGAAAGCCTAGAACTGATTTCACACAATGGGAGACATAATCCAGACTTAATTCCATACGTTAAAAAGTCTGACTGTACTCCATACAACAGTCTCGGTCCAGTTTCTGGTGACCTGAGCTCCAGCTCGAACAGAGAGAGGCTCCAGTTTGCTGTCTCAACTGATTTTGTTCAAAAAGCAAAACTTACGGCCAGATTTTAATTTCATTTTCAATGTATTAGCTAGCCAGAGATCTGCAGTAATTCCCCACATCTTCATGACACCTACGCACAATCGCCATTTAGGTGACAGACAATTACCACAATATCACTACCAAGCCAGGCGGAACGAATGCCGCAAGATTCACAGATCGCCATGCCAGCACGGCATCGTTGCAGTAACGCCAGCATGGCGTGTCTCCTAAAAAGGGTTCCTGTCTTTCCCTTCTTAAAGATCAGATGGGGTAGAGTCACGTGACCCATCCAGTTCATAGTGAGACATCGTAGAAGAACATGAACATGGACAGCCTGGTCATACCTTTTGGTAAATCGTTGGTATTTCAAACACCTCTATGATATTGTAGGCATACATCCACTGAGCTTAAACTTAGTTTTGCAGCAATTGGGAGGTATTCACAATGCATTCTCTAAGTGGAAACTTATTGCACAAGATCTTGCAATATTGCATGAGGTTACTCATATCATTATTTTTAAGATCAAGAGCCCAAAACAGCAACGATTCCATCATTTCTCAGCATCAGATGATCAGTTTAAAATCACAAAGTGTGGTGGGCGATAAGCATTCCCTCAAGAAATCTCAAGTCTTTTATGTTATTTCTGTGTTTATTATGTTCTCTTCTATGGTCTTTATGGTTATTATTGAAAAGATATTTACAGCTTCAGCTTCTGGTTCAGATTTGAGAATGATCTGAATTATCTTCCTGCTGAACAGCTGGACTAAAGGACATACTGTCATACTGTGTGAGTTTGGTATTATAAAATCTTGCTATTAAACCATGACCCCCCAGTGAAATGTAGATTTAATAGATGCCAGACTGTACGACCTCTAGCATCACAGCAAACCTCTGACTGAGACATCACTGGAACGATGAATGGAAGTCTCGCGCTTCAGTTAACACGTTCATTCAGACTCTAAACGGGCGGCTGAGAATAGGAAACCGGAGACGGCTGTTGATGTTGTCATGGCTGGTAAAACTCAACAGCAGTCACACTCCATGGCATTTGTATCAAGTTCCAAATACCATCTACTACTACCATGTTCTGATCTCCTGTTATTTGTGTAGCTTGTTTTTGCTCTTAGAACCAGCTGATGAGGAACGCTACACACACGGACCTTGTCCGTAAGCGGAGCTTGACTGCATAATGTAGTTCGGGTGGTTTTTCTTTACAGGTGAGAATTGATTGGCTCATCTTAACAGGATGGCCTCCAAGGTTTGAAAAGTAATCAATATGCAAAATAAAAACACAGCACAATGCAACAACGGAGGGAATGGTAGCAACGGTGAAGATTCTGCTCAGTCTGTGGCTTTTTGTCAGGTTTCAAAAACGAGACCCTGAAAAGGCTGCAGGCAGTGAGGCAAACAGGAGGGGAGTTACACCAGAGTGTGTGTGACTCCAACCCCTGGCCATTCAGTGACAGACATCTTATTGACTTCACATTTTTGGCCCAGTTTGGTACGCCTGGGACCCCAAAAAAGTTGGTTCCACAAAAGGGGCAGCTAGCTCATGACCAGAGGCTTTGAGATGAGGTGGGAAGGTTTTATTGTCATTGTGTGCATCTGCTGTCTTCTCCATCCCCAGTGAGTCGTGGTGGATGGCAGCTTGTACTCAGCCAGGATGTTGGTGCTTCCAGTCTTTTATCAGGCGCGTTTTAAACTTCTGGAGTTTGTTTTTAATTTATTTCATGGAGGCGCCCCTCATCACTTAGCGCGCTCCTGAAACGATATGTCCCATCACGCGCTCTGCGCCCCTCTGATCAGGGCCTGCTAGGTGTTCCTCATACTAGGTGTCGGACTCGTGGAGACCGGGCTTTTTCATTTCTAGTGCCACTCTGGAACCAGCTCCCACAGTCAGTTGGGCAGTCGACTTCGACTACATACAACTACTTTAATGTAGTTTTGATTCTTTGCTTTTCATTCTGTTGTTTCATGTTCAGTGTTTTAATCTCTTATCATGGTTGTATTTTGTTCTTCAGCGCCTTGGCCTCCCGTAATGGGTGAGGAAGGCGCTATATAAAGAAAGCCTTGATCGACTGATTGATTGATTGATTAATTGATTGATTGATTGGTTGATTGATTAATTGATTAATTGATTGATCGATTTATTGATTGATTGATTGGTTGATTGATTAATTGATTGATTAATTGATTGATTAATTGATTGATTGATTGGTTGATAAATTGATTGATTAATTGATTGATTAATTGATTGATTGATTCATTAATTGATTAATTGATTAATTGATTGATTGATTGATTGATAATAAACTGAATTTAATTTGATTTAATGTCCGCAGAGTACACTGTACACTGCATATGCATGAGAATTATTGTTTCATTTCCTGTGAGTTAGCAAACATAAGCGTAGGAAACATTTAAAAAATCAGTCAGCTTGCCTAAGTATCACACACACACCTTTCATCACACCTTTAATACTAATAATCGTTTTTATTTAATTGTGTATTGTACAGCACTTTGGAGTCCTTGGACTTGATAGAGCACTGTGCAATTACAGGTCATATTTAATATTGACAGTATTTGTTTCTGTTGCCAGAGAGCTTGCAGATGTGTTTGTTGTTAGCCTCAAGGGCATCCTGATGGCTTTGGACAAAAGTGTCTGTCTGCTAAAAACCTAAACATAAATATAAATGCACCATATGACGCAGTCCCAATGGAAACCATGGGGGCAATGTTGTGTAGTATAGCTCATGTGCAACCAGCAAAATGCAAAAAGAAGACAGACAACCAGTTTGAATGGGTATGTAAATATAAACCACTATAGCCCATTTAAGAACACACACCATGTCGGCAAACCAGCGTCGTAGAGAATGGTGTTGCAGGAATTTTGCGGCTTTCATGCCGCCATGCTTGGTAGTAATATTACCGCATCGCTGGGCTTGTGAATACATACTACACCTTGTTGCAACAGAGAGAGGTGTCATGATCACGTGGGGAGTTACTGCCGCGCTCCGGCTGGTCAGATCACCAGACTGCATGGGGACTGTGGAGGGCAGCCACTTTTAGGAGCGACTTGTTAAAAAAAGCTTCACAAGTGCGGCTCCGATGGCGATAGCATACAATGGGAGTAAATAGGCAGCGATGTGGACAAAGTTCAAAACTGACTAACATGTTTCTGTCTGTGAAAGGAGCATCAGCAGGCCTTTAGGAGAGAGGCTGAGTCAGGCCTTCTTGTCCAACATGACCTCTGCTTCTGGACAGAATGGTCATTCCCGCCTTGTGGAACGCCTTCTCAGAAAAGTTGAAGCATTCTGCTTTACCAGGAAAGTGTGCGTGTGATGGCGGGATACCAATGCTTTTGGCAATGTGTTGTACATCATTATAAAGGTGTATGTGTGTGCGTGACTTCTTTTAGTTCCGTTATTTTATTTTACTACCTCCTCACGTGAGCTGTCTTAAGTGAGCACACCTGTGCAAGGACAATAAAATGATCTTGAAACTTGAAAAGAAATAATAGACTGAAGATGGAGATGTGTTGTAGTCCAGAACGTAGTGGCAGGGATTGGAAATGAGGAGGTATATATGTTAAACTTTGGTAGCATCTTTAGTTCTCGTCTGTAGGCGGATAAACTAGAACACGTCTGGCTTCGTAGTGGAAAATCTGCATTTTTCTCTATGCCAGTCCGTCTTTATTTGCCTGTTGAATATTCATCCACCTGTAAATCTGTTCCTAAAGGAGCCTCTGAAGGGAAAATGCCTTGAGCACAGTCAAACAGAGAATTGTAGTACAGTGATACGTTCCCTGTTTAATTGAGGACAGTGCAGCAGAAGAGTAGAGTGAGACAGAGTGAAGACAACAGATCAGAGGGGTACAAAATAAGACAGGACACCGAACAATGCCAAAATGGAACAAAAGGGAACTGAAGAGTGGAGACAGTGCCCAGCACATTGCAGTGAGGAATAACGTAGAAAGCGTTGTTCCGAGAAGGTTGGTGACACTATTGTGCTGCTGGCTATGTCTCCTAGTCTCATTAGTATTTTGTAGGACACCTCCTTCACACCCTGAGACTAGTCAGACACAGTTCAAATGATCATTTCTCCTCTCTACTTTCATCTTTTTTTCACAGCTCTAGTTTCCAATTTGGCTTGAGGCTCACATTAAATGTGACATCCAACCTTGATCCCGCTGAAGCTCAGTTGTGTTTTAAGTGTTAATTACATGATTGGTAGGCATATATGGTGCTGTTTACTCAAACCTGCAGAAATTGAGATCAATGCTTCAGGGGCTCTGGTTGTAATTTTCATCTGTGGAGCATTGCCTGCTCGATCGGTCAAGCATTCCTCTCCCTGAAATCTAAGTAGCTGCAGGAGAGACCGTTTTTTAATAAATCTTCATCAAATATTTCTTCTGTGGACTGCAAATGTTTAAATTGGAAGAACAAAAGAAGGGCAGCAAATCATTTAATAAGGCCATGACCGTTAGACATAAATAAACATCTTTGGAAAAGATCACATTGGTTTATTATGTTTGATGGTAGGCTGATGGGTGGGCTCCCAGGTATTTATATATGCTGTTTGGTTTGAACCCTGAGTCTGTAAACCAGACAAATCTGCTCTGTAAGGAAGAACCACGGCCCTTCCTTAAAGGCTGTGATTGTGGCCTAAACTGTTGTGAGCGTTAAAACTTCTTTGCTGGTATGATCTGTCAGGTCTTTGATCGCCAAATCCTTGGAGGCAGTGGTGTTTGTTTACTGTTGCTTCCTTCTGACATGTTATTAGGCACAACTTCAGTTCTCTGAACACATTGGAAACAGCTGGATGTTAAACAAATGTAGGTTTGTTTAAACTGTGGCGTGGAGACGTGGTGTTAAAGGAGAGGGCGTGAACGGCCCACGCACCAATGGAAACTTGAGCAGCTCATGAGACAGTACTTGTTAGTAAACCTGATGGATGTACTGCGTTGTTTAGAGGCTGGATTTTGTCATTTTATACCACAGTGGTGATGTATCTGGGGCACTACGAGGTTTAGTGTGTGTGTGTGTGTGTGCGTGCGTGCGTGTGTGTGTGTGTGTGTGTGTGTGTGTGTGTGTGTTCTCTGCCTTCTCCATCCCCAGTGAGTCGTGGAGGATGGCTGCTTATACTGAGCCAGGATCCTCTGGAGGTTTCTTCCTGTTGAAAGGGAGTTTTCCTCTCCACTGTCGCTGCATGCTTGCTTAGTATGAGGATTGCTGTATAGTCACTGACACTAGTCAGAGACTCGATGCAATCTGCTGGGTTCCTTATATAGGAAACTTTTTTCTGATTGGCTTAATGAACTGACCTGAATTGGAATGTTTATTATGTGAAGTGCCTTGAGACGACTCTCGTCGTGATTTGACGCTAAATAAATAAACTTGAATTGAATTGAATTGATGTTCCAGACTGTGATCTGAGAACATGTCCTTTGTTGTTAGAGTATGCACAACTTAGCTTGACTTATCAATTTAGTAACATGTTGCTATTCTTGGCAAGTTTTCAGACCCCCCTTGCAACTGGCCGCATGGTGGTGCAGTGGTTAGCACTGTTGCCTTGCAGCACGAAGGTCGCAGGTTCGAAACTCGGCTGTGGCCTTTCTGCGTGGAGTTGCGTGTTCTCCCCATGCATGCGTGGGTTTCCTCCGGGTGCTCCGGTTTCCCCCAAAGATCACAGCATGCCCTATAGGTTATAAATTGTAAGTCGCTTTGGATAAAAGCATCTGCTAAATAAATAAAATGAAATGAACATGAATGAACTCTTGTTGTATAAAACAAGTAGAAACCACTCTGGCAACTTTCCTGCAGTTATTGGACGTTATTAAGTTATTAAGTTATTAAGAGACGTTAGCTGTTTCCAGTAGAGGGGTTCCCGGACATTTCTGGGAAGGGGGAAGGTGACAGGGAAAACCGGTGGCTCGGTCTTCTCAGCTGTTGTGTCTTCAATAGGACTGTGCTACGCCGTCAGCATACCCCTACTAGTTCAGCAGGAATGATGTCATTGATTGCCGCCAAAAGATGTCCATAAACATTAAAAACATTATGTAAATTTTATTCTGCCAAAGTCTTCTGTATTTTACTTCGTTCAGTGTGAAGAGGATAGCTGTGTGATGTCTCAGTAAACAGAAGAAACAGCATTTTTAGTCGCTCTGCAGCAGAAATGAAGGAGTTGTGGACGGATTTCTGCAGCTCCCCAGATGTTTTAGGATTAGAAGTTTAGATATTTGTCAGAACGTACTCCTTTTCGAACATAAGGATGCCCACCGGTACACTTGGTACCAGGGCAGCCTAGGTCACAGGTCGATGATAGATTTTGTAGTCGTATCATCTGACCTGCGGCCGTATGTTTTGGACACCCGAGTGAAGAGAGGGGCGGAGCTGTCAACTGATCACCACCTGGTGGTGAGTTGGATCAGATGGCAAGGGAACATGCCGCGTAGACCTGGCAGACCCAAACGCATAGTGAGGGTCTGCTGGGAACGCCTGGCAGAAGAACCTGTCAAGACGGTCTTCAACTCCCACCTCCGGCAGAGCTTTGACCACGTCCCGAGAGCAGTGGGGGACATTGAGTCCGAGTGGGCCTTGTTCCACTCTGCGATTGTCGAGGCGGCTGTTGCTAGCTGTGGTCGTAAGGTGGCCGGTGCCAGTCGTGGTGGCAACCCCCGTACCCGCTGGTGGACACCAGAGGTTCGGGGAGCCGTCAGGCTGAAGAAGGAGGCCTACAGGGCGTGGCTGGTCTGTGGGTCTCCGGAGGCAGCATACAGGTACCGGATAGCCAAGCGGGGTGCAGCAGTGGCAGTTGCCGAGGCAAAATCTCGGGCGTGGGAGGAGTTTGGTGAGGCCATGGAGAAAGACTATCGATCGGCTCCAAAGAGGTTCTGGCAAACTGTCCGGTGCCTCAGGAGAGGAAGGCAGCAACTCGCTCACACTGTTTACAGTGGGGATGGGGAGCTGCTGACGTCAACTGAGGCTATAGTCGGACGGTGGAAGGAATACTTTGAGGAGCTCCTCAATCCCACCAATGCGCATTCCGAGGAGGAACCAGAGCTGGGAGGCCTGGGGATGGACTGTCCGATCTCGGGGGCAGAAGTTGCTGAGGTAGTCAAACAACTACACAGCGGCGGAGCCCCGGGGGCGGATGAGGTTCGTCCTGGGTATCTCATGGCTATGGATGTTGTAGGGCTGTCATGGTTGACACGTCTCTACAACATTGCGTGGTCATCGGGGGCAGTTCCTAGGGAGTGGCAGACCGGGGTGGTGGTCCCCATCTTTAAGAAGGGTGACCTGAGGGTGTGTTCCAACTATAGGGGGATCACACTCCTCAGCCTCCCTGGAAAGGTCTACTCCAAGGTACTGGAGAGGAGGGTCCGATCGATAGTTGAATCTCAGATAGAGGAGGAGCAATGTGGTTTTCGTCCTGGCCGTGGAACTGTGGACCAGCTCTATACCCTTGCAAGGGTGATGGAGGGGGCATGGGAGTTTGCCCAACCAATCCACATGTGCTTTGTGGATTTGGAGAAGGCTTATGACCGTGTCCCCAGGGGCACCCTGTGGGGGACGCTCCAGGAGTATGGGGTGGGTGGCTTTCTGTTAAGGGCCATTCAGTCCCTTTACCAGAGGAGCGTGAGTTTGGTCCGCATAGCCGGTAGTAAGTCGGACCTGTTCCCAGTGAGGGTTGGACTCCGCCAGGGCTGCCCTTTGTCACCGGTTCTGTTCATCACTTTTATGGACGGAATTTCTAGACGCAGCCGTGGTGTGGAGTGTGTCGAGTTTGGTGGCAGGAGAATCTCGTCTCTGCTTTTTGCGGATGATGTGGTCCTCCTAGCTTCATCCAGCTCTGACCTTCAGCTCTTGCTGGGTAGGTTCGCGGTCGAATGTGAAGCGGCTGGGATGAGGATCAGCACCTCCAAATCTGAGACCATGGTTCTCGACCGGAAAAGGGTGGCTTGCCACCTCCGGGTCGGGGGAGAGGTCCTACCTCAAGTGGAGGAGTTTAAGTATCTCGGGGTCTTGTTCACGAGTGAGGGTAGGAGGGATCGGGAGATCGACAGGCGGATTGGTTCGGCGTCTGCAGTGATGCGGACGCTGAGCCGATCTGTCGTGGTGAAGAGGGAGCTGAGCCAGAAAGCCAGGCTCTCGATTTACCGGTCGATCTACGTCCCAATCCTCACCTATGGTCATGAGCTTTGGGTAATGACCGAAAGAACGAGATTGCGGATACAAGCGGCCGAAATGAGTTTCCTCCGTAGGGTGGCCGGGCTCAGCCTTAGAGATAGGGTGAGGAGCTCGGACATTCGGGAGGGACTCGGAGTAGAACCGCTGCTCCTCCGGATCGAAAGGAGCCAGTTGAGGTGGTTTGGGCATCTGGTCAGGATGCCTCCTGGACGCCTCCCCGGGGAGGTGTTTCGGGCATGTCCTGCCGGCAGAAGGCCCCCGGGTCGACCCAGGACACGTTGGAGAGGTTACATCTCCAATCTGGTCCGGGAACGCCTTGGGGTCCTGCCAGAGGAGCTGGTGGACAAGGCCGGGGAGAGGACGGCCTGGAGCTCCCTAATTGGGATGCTGCCCCCGCGACCCGGACCCGGATAAGCGGAGGAAGACGAAGACGAAGAAGACGTACTCCTTCTGCCCTTGCTGTCTTGTGTTTCGTCTCCCCTTGTTAAGAGTTAATTTGACTCGCCTGCCCCTTGTTACCCCACCCATCTGTTTCTCTGATGTGTATTTAATCCCTCTGTTTGTGCTTGTTTGTGTCAGATCCTCGGGTGTTTCTCAATGTCTCACGAGGGCACTGACCTGCTTTGGTCAAAGAAAACGGTTAAACGAAACAAACTTATCTCATGTGATTGTGGCGCTGCGATCACGTCACGTGACGTAACGTTATATTTTACACACATCAGTTTGAGTATAGATGTACATCGAGCCTTTTACATTTTCAGTTGAGTATATATTTGTTAAATGATAAACGACCCGCACTTGTATAGCACCTCTCAGAGTAAGGACTCCAAAGCGCTTTACACTACAGTGTATCATTCATCCATTCACACACACATTCACACACTGATGGTGATGAGCTATGATGTAGCCACAGCTGCCCTGGGGCGCACTGACAGAGGCGAGGCGAGGTTAAATTCAATATGTAAGCGAGTTACTACCCGCTAGCCACTGAAGCTGAAACTACTAAGCAACTAACCAATCATAGATAAATGCTTTGGATAAAAAACATTTTAGATATCAGCCCAATAACTACAATTAGTTGACTTACATTTAAACTGGAAATTTTGCTCCAAAGTAGCTACTGCTGGTTCCTGATCGGCTATCCTTTTTAAAATACAGCGTTGTCTTCTGGGAAGTATTTGACCAAGGGAAGGCAACAAGACACCTCCCAATGTAACTTGGTTGACTAGCTAAACAGCTAACAAACGGAGAACAGACGCCTCGGTAGCACATGGACATTGGAACACACCTTGGTGGTTCCTGATGACTTGTGTCAACCGGGGTGGGACAGGGCGAGGCTCCTTGACAATGAGAAACACCCCTCATCTTGTCTTCCCATCTACCTGCCATTGTTCTACTAAAACCATTCTTTCTACCTGCCAGTCTGCTTCCTGTGCCTGCTTTCCTGCTGGGTCCAAACCAAATAACACCAATTCATGACAATACGGCTATTTTAGAACGTCAGCGTCAGCACTGCTCATCTTCTGCTCCTTTCGTTCTGCTTCAACCAAAAGTCTTCCAATTCTACAAAGGCTGTTTGTTTGGGGAAATCGGACAACACCATTTCCCTCTAAGATACAATCAGCATGAGTTAACCACAAAGTTTTCCACAGACATGACTCCTCTACCACCATCACTCAAAGTCCCACCCAGCGAATCTGCCGGTCCATTTCTGAGTACATGCCCCAAAGCAGATACTCAGTTGGTCCCTGAAATGCCCAGAAAGTGGTCCTTTCATAAATGTGGACACATGCATGCCATGAAAGACACATGCCTTCAGATGTGCACCACGTTTTTAAAGAGCTGCAGAAGCCGCTCTTCCTTCCTAAAGCATGTACAGCTCTGCAGGTGCAGTCAGGGGTAAACATGTCAGTCTCTCTGCACCTGGCCATTCCCAACCGGACAGGTCCCACCCAGGCTCTCACTAAGAACTGAAACATAAATGATAAATGACCCGCATTTGTATGGCGCCTTTCAGTCAGAGGACTCCAAAGCACTTTACCCTACAGTGCATCATTCATCCATTCACACACACATTCACACACTGATGGTGATGAGCTACGATGTAGCCACAGCTGCCCTGCGGCGCACTGACAGAGGTGAGGCTGCCGAGCACAGGTGCCATCAGTCCCTCCAGCCACCACCAGCAGGCAGGAAGGGTTACTGTACGTGTCTTGCCCAAGGACACAACAGCAGAATTCTCTGTCCAGAGCTGGGATTGAACCTGCAACCTTTTGATTACTGGACAACTCGATCAACCTCCTGAGCTACTGCTGCACCTATGATTAGTAGAATGTCTGAGGAGGGTTTAGAGACTACAAGATGTAGCATGCACACTCAGTTTGTTCATTATTTTGGTACGAGTTTCTCCGAGTGTTTCCTCTGTTACCCGTGTCTCCGCCTCATCACCAGGAGCTGTTCCTTTTGCAGAGGGTCCCTGGACTCTCATCTCAGCGCTGGCTGCACATTTAAACGTGTGCATGCATCGAATAGAGCCATGTGTACATTAAAATGGATGAGTAGCTCAAAAGTGGGCATTTATGCTTCGACAGACTTAACGAACGAGTTAGTTACATGGGTAGATGTTTAGATGTGTGGGTGGCCGAGAGTTAGCTGGGGGGGGCTGAACCTTTTTCCAGCTGCAAAGGGATAAAACAGTTTTCTAAATAAAGTATCGGTTACAAACTAAAGTTTAGGAGTAGAGGCTGATGGAGAAACTTTTCCACCAAGGAACACATCTTCAGTGTTGTCCACTGTGCCAAGTCAGCACTCTCGTTTAATGGTGATGAGCTCATTAAAAACTGTCCAATCAGAGTAACTGATACTAATCGAGCACCTTTATTGCCGGGCAGATGCAGAATTGGGTTGTGCAGCTACAATGAATTTGGTTTTTGTTTTCTTGCTTTCTGGGGCAAATAAAATAGAGAAGATGAGGAGAAAAGAAGACAAACAAAACAACAGCAATTCCAATGGATGCATTAGGAAAGGTTTACATAAAGCACACTGTTGATGATAATAATGTTTTCTGTTGTATCACAGAGAAAACATAAACCTAATGTTGTTTAACTCATTCAGTAGTTTAAATTATTATTCTCTTTACCCCACACCCTAAAACGTCTTTTTCATGTTTGTAAACCTAACTGGGCTATCATCAGAAATCAGAAGCAACAGGTCGCTGCTGTCCTGTGCACCTGTGAGTTCTGTGTAAAGGAGGAGAAAATAACTCTCTTTAAAATGTTCTTGCCTCTGAAACATGCAGGAATGAAAGGATCCTTCTGGTAAAGGAGCTGCCCTGTTAAGGTTGGTTTATGCTTGACGCGTCCGCGAGGTTCGCACGTCTCCTTTCGGCAAAATTGCGTCATTTTAACAACCACGCCCCTCCACCGCGCCTCCGCACGGCCCAAACTTTCCGCACCGCGCACCTAGGCAATTTTCTAACCACGCGGACGGTCGGACGCGGAAAAACATGGCGGACCGGCAAGAACTTTTTTTATTTTTATTTTTTTTTTATGTAGTAAATTTACAAACAAACATGGCACCTTGACAATGTTAAGTTCAAAACTTAAATTCAAAAGGAGCAGTTAATATAACATTTGTAAGTATCCAGTAAAAGAGAACAACCAGAGACAAGAGAACATGAAGAACAAGTACAGCTTTCAATGAGGGTACAGCATATATCATATAGAATTAGGAAATCACTTAGGAAGTTCAGCTAACATTTTATATAGATTTTCACTATATTTGTTGAGTTGTTTCAGGGATTTTAAATATAATTGAAATTCTATTAAAAAAACATTGAAGGCAGGGGATGATTGCAAAATTCATTGTTTATGGATAAAAAATTTGGCTAAACAGAGGATGATATTATAGCAGAGTTCTTTATCTTTATTATTGAATAGAATCCCAAATATTATCATATCTTTAGTGATGTGAACTGGGAGTGGTATTTTGGTTCTGATCCACATCTCTAGCTTTTTCCAGAACAATTGTGTTTTCTGACATTCATAAAATATATGATCTATAGTTTCTACGTGATTTTCGCAAAAAGAGCAGTTGTTGCTATCAATATTAAAACGAGCTCTTAACAACTCTTTTGAAGGATAGATTGCATTCATTATTTTAAAGTGGGTTTCTTTAGCTTTCGGTGGTATAGGTAGTTTTAGGTAGATAGTTCTTATTTTCTCAACAGATATTTTATCAAATTTGTAAATTATGTTATTTTTGTTTGTTTTTCCAGGAAAAAGAGATTAATTTAAGGCTGATCTTATTGTAAGATTGTTGCATTTTCTGTCAGTTAACAGAAGACCTTTAATAGATAAGATAGGAAGGATTGGAATAGAACATTGATGTTTCAGATATTCTCTGGCTTGGATGATAAATTGTTTTGGAAGTGCATTATGTAACCTGTTAAAGTCAAGCTCAGAAGCCCTAAAATTGTATCTTCTGCAGAAATGGTCATAATTCAAGAGCTGACCATCTACATCCATTAAGTGTATAATAGACCATATATTGTTATCCAACCAATCTTTATAGAATAATGATTTGTTTCGGCGCAATATAAATTGATTGTTCCAAATGATTATAGAGTGTGGTGAGTAGTTATGTACATATATCGTTTTCCAATACAATAAAATTTGTTTATGGAACTCTGAAAGTTTAACGGGGAGTTTGTTTATATTGTAGTCAGTTAGGAGAAGAATTTTTAAGCCACCAATTTTGTTAAAGATGTAATTGGGGATACTATACCAAAAGACGTCTGGGTGATTTAACCAAAAATTTAACCAGTTAATCTTTAGGGTGCCATTAAGACATTCAAAGTCAATGACCTTTAAACCTCCATCTTTTATTTCTTTAGTCATATGAGCCTTTTTAAGGTAGTTTGGTTTGTTTCTCCAAATAAAGTTAAAGTTTGTTTGATTTATTTTTTGACTGGCAAGAACTAGTATTGCAGAGGTTCGTAAATACAGACATGTGTATGATTCAGCTCTCAGAGATCACCGTGATCAACATGTTGTTAATAATTCTTGGAGAGAAATAGCTCGCACTGTCGGAAAAGACGAGGACGCTGTTAAAAATGCTGGAATGCCGTGTTGTAAACGACAGTAATTTCTACTTCTACTATGGTGTAGTGTTGGATGCATGCCGTAGAGCTCCATGCTGCCCCCTACAGTTTGGGAGAATATTGGCTCACCGCAGAGACAAGCCGCAGGAACCATAAACGCTGCATCACCGCGCGGAAAGTGAATGCGTCAAGCATAAACCAAGCTTTACTCTCACCTTCTGACCTTTTCCTCTCATGAGGCCATGTGGAACACGAGCTGCCTCAAGACCAGTTTGACCACTTTGAACCCTGAATGTGGGACTGTGTGCAGGAAAACGGCCCTGCGGTGCTAAATGAGAGACTTGTTAGATTTACGGCCTGTTTTAGAGGCTGCATTTTGCCATTTTGTTTCAGTGAAATCATCTGTGGGGCAAAGGTCTGTGAGGTATGATTACTGCTAGTGGGTGTTAGCAAGGGGGTGTGAGGGTTCAAATAAATCCAGCTGTGGTTTAAGCATGAATAAATGAGTTCCTAATGATAGTATTTAGTCGGGAATTGACACACATTCGTGCTTAGAGTTCTCGGGTCCAAACAAGTCAGAGATGTAAGATAAAATAACCATTTTTTTCCTATTTTGAATCATTCAGATGCGAGGTATTTCTGTTGGCTAAACTACTTTTATAGTCCTGCAGCACTCGGTGGTACAGTTTGTCTTAATACTCATGTTGGTTCTGCAGTTTGTCCATTTTACAATTAAAAGCATTAAATATACTTTTACTTATTGTTTCCCACAGTGCTGTTTGCTTCTGAGCTTCATGGGGTGGTTTTTGTCCTGAGAGACTGAATCGTTGTACAGGTTAGGGTTAGGTACTTAACGTCATCTGCAACCTCTCTCAGACGCTTTCTGTCCAAAGGGCTCATCTATATGAGAATACACACGAGTGTATCCTTTGAAAACAGGGTCCAGAGTCAAAATACAAAATCTGAGTGTTTTCTATAGACAGCCAAAGTTGTGACCTTTGGAACTCGGTGATGTCACCCACCCCACCCCAACGTAACCTACAACCCACAAGTCAAACGAGGTACGGTAAAACCGTTGTTCTGACTAGACGGACGGAAACAAACACCAAAACACACGAGCTTAATCGCATGTGAATAATATTTTACCCATATCAAATTTCATTTGACAAAATGTTACAAACGTGAGGTGTGTGTGACATGTGGCCACCTGTGTTTTGCTCACATTCCCTGTGTGTTATGCTTACGGTCATTTGAGACATTTTAAAGGTGTCAAACACTGAAAAAACACCACTCACCAGCAGAAAATGTGACGGGGGAGGGTAGGTGAAGATGCTTCACAAGATGTCCCAGGAGATGGGAGGAGTCCAATACCCCACCTGACAGATGCAGTCACACCCAAACACGGTCACACGCTCCTACCTTCAGGCTCACACATAAACACATTCAATCTAAAGAAACACAACGATGTATGCGATACACCCACCCCCGCTCACCATACACACCCTACACACTCTGGTCCCGGTACTGCTGCACAGAGGGCACAACCATTCCCAGACACCAGAGCGAGCTCCGTTCTGCTGGGGTGCTAATGAGCAGGAATCCCTGTCCAATGCAGAGCTAAGCAACCCACCACTCTAGACCCGCACCCCAAGGACCTATGTGCATGTTTGTGTCGTGATGTGAAGGAGTAGGAGAAGTAAAATGTCTGAGGATGGGGAGGAATGGCTGGGGGGCCTAGCCCCTCCAGGGAGTCAGCTCCCCTGCTGGCCCAAATAAGCACCCCCAGTTCCCAAAACCCACTAGGGGTAAGGAGACGCCAGCCCATCTAGCCAGGACCCAAAGCATCAGCATCACAGAGCCCCCACAGAGTCCGAGAACACCAACCCAGCCCCACCCTAGCAAAATATCCACTCCCACCCTGACATTTAATCACTTTCCAGACTACGTAAGACTTAAGACACCCAGGTAAGGTTGGATCCCTCTTCTACCTGTGATGGAATAGAATTATACCTGCAAGTTCAGGAGGTAATACGTAGGGACGAGCGCGTACACCTCTATCTGTATCTGTATCTGTACTCGGGATGGGCGTGGTATAACCCGGAAGTGGGCGTGGTTAAACCGGAAATAGGTGTGGTTTAACCAGAAGTGGGTGTGGTTTACATCAAAACATTATTGTTACGCCCCCTCTCTGCAGGTCTAGGATGATGAGGGGACTAACACAAGAAAATAGGTGTAAAGGTGTGTGTGTGGATAAAGGACGAGGAGGTTAGAGTAAAATCAAAAGGATTTATTAACATAAAGTGTCCTAATAATAATAATAATAATAATAATAATAATAATTAGGGAGCAGTCTCACTGCTTATGAAAAAGGCTCTCTGCCAAACTTAAATGACAACCACCTCAACGCAAAATATCCCCGGCTCAAAAGTCTTATGGGGATAAAAAGAAAACCACCACGAAGGTTTTACCCTTAGCAAGGCGTGTGAAAACACGCTCAGAAGGTACCCTAGCTAATCCTGGATCCTTAGTAGAAAACCTAACACAAATGAGTGAGGGAGAATCTCAGGCTACTCCTGGATCTCTATCAACAACCTTAAACCCAGCAGGAACGGTGTAAACAGCCTTAAACCCGACTGGTAACGGTTGCAAAAGTGTCCGTGAGCTAAGGGAGAATCACCGGCTAATCCAGGATCTCCTCGACGTCTGCTGCGTTCCTCCTTTTAAGCCTGTTGGCCGCTTGATAGCTGATGGAGATCAGCTGCTGTCTTCTGCCGGCGTGCCTCTCTCCAAGGTCCTGAAAGGGCGCTGGGGCGCTGGAGAGTGTGAGCTGGCCGCTCCTGGCGCTGTCCCTGGTGCTGGATCCCGTGCAGCGGGGACAAAAGGCTCAGACTTGGATGAGAGGACGGACCGAGGGGACGAGGGTCGTCACAATCATTTTAAGTCTGAAATTGGTATGGGTTGATCAGAAGTTGATATGTGTATTGTTTATTTGAAAACTATTTACAGAGCAGCCTCAGAATTTAGATTGAATAGTTTTGATCACGATAGTAAATAAACTGTTACAGAACAAGGTTTTCAATAAAATCAGAACATTATTGTTTAAGTGCATGAATTAATGCATCTGAACTCATGCAGTAGGAACTAGGAAATATGAAATACTAGAACCATTTTATTTTAATTTGATTAAACAGATTTTTCTTAACGTTCGTGGAATGTTTCCCACACACATTTAAACAAAACAATGTTGATTAAGGTGTGTGTGAGAGAGAAAGAGCGGGAGAGAGAGAGAGGGAGAGAGAGTTAACAACATAATAAATAAATAAAAAAACGACCGGAGCGGAGGCAGTGACTGACGCAGCATGTCAGCTCTGTCTTGTCAAATGCGACAAAATTACGACAAAAGTAACTTTAAATATTGAACTGAAAAAGGGGCGAGCTGAAGAAAACCTAGGGAGTACTGAAGAAACGTGAGCAACAGT
This sequence comes from Nothobranchius furzeri, assembly GCF_043380555.1. NCBI lineage: Eukaryota > Metazoa > Chordata > Actinopteri > Cyprinodontiformes > Nothobranchiidae > Nothobranchius > Nothobranchius furzeri. Next base: position 4,668,621 of record NC_091749.1, on the reverse strand, counting down.
GAAGCAATCACAGAGAGATCCGTTACTGTCTGTGTGTGTGTGTGTGTGTGTGTGTGTGCGGATGGGCCCGATGGACTGAGCTCCCGGCTGCAGAGTTTTGTGTGTAGGGAGGGGCGGGCGCTCTATTTGACTGGCCAATCACAGAGCGTGAAGACAGTCAGTTACCCAATGAGGATTTTCCTTCAGCACGATTACAGATATTTACAAGTTTTACTCATTTCATGATCATATTCGTCAAAAATGCTTTATCCGTACCGGTTATCCGGCTCATCCCTAGTAATAAGGTACACTCTAGGCCACCAAGCCAGGGCCAGGCACTGCCCCATGCTCCCGCCCTTCTACCGGCCGCATACAAGCCAAGGCCCAATCCCCCAGCCCCAGCCCAGATCTCCATGCGGGGACAACCGCTCCCAGATCCCAAGCCACCAGGCCCTCACCCAGACCCACCCAGGGGCAATACAGCTATCAGACCTCATGATTTTTTTCCGTGATATCAGGTGAAAACATCCACTGTGTGTGTTTGGATCCTGTAAAAACTCATGTTCCACTATGTCATTATTCCAAGACCCCATGCTAATCCTTGTGTCCTCCCTGTTGTGTTTCTTTAGCTGTTCCACAGGTAAAGAAGCTTTAGTTTAATAGTCTTAAATAGCCTTCACTGCCTCCTAAAAGTCTGTCATACTCAGCATGCAACTTAATAATGTGCCACACCTTACTTCCAGTTTTTAACAGGTACATCTCTAAATATTAGAATATCATGAAGTCTTTTCATAGTGAAACTCTGGCTAGATAACCTAGAAGTCAACAACAGTCCACCTAGTGGCTGATTCATGTATAAGTTTCAAGTCCTGCCCTCTTCAATGATTTTCTGAAGAAGAAAAAAAATACACCCCAGATAATTTGTCATCCATCCATCCATCCATTTTCATCCGCTTATCCAGAGTTGGGTCGCGGGGGCAGTAGCCTAAGTTGAGAGGCCCAGACTTCCCTCTCCCCAGCCACTTGGGCCAGCTCCTCCGGGGGAATCCCAAGGTGTTCTCTGGCCAGGTGAGAGACATAGTCCCTCTATTCACTCCTTTTATGCAGAAGAGGCTGAAGGGTTCTTCTGAACTCGATAGTTTTGCTCAAACGAAGCTGGAGGGAGTTGGAGTCACACCATTTCACATAATTAGTCGCTACTGGTCCATGACTTGGTTCTCCAAGTTCATGGCTAGAACTGTGTTATCACTAAATTTTGGGAGATGCCTGTCAGAGTGGCAAGCAGGGTGGGGCTAGCTGTGGCGCGTTGCTGTTTGAACTACAAAAACGCCTTTTTCAGAATGGCCATCAAAATACGTAATTTTTGCTGCTGGACATGTGTCAAAGTAAAAGTCTACACAATAGGTCCATAATGCCAGCATCACATTGCGATTTTTAGCTGTCGCACAGGATCGTTCATGTCACACTGTGAGAACTCCAGTAAGGTGGCATACTGTACGATGCAAGAATTTGGTGAGGCAGACTGCATAGCGCGTTGCTCCAGCAGGACACGTTACTTAATGAGCGCACTTCCCGGAAACGTACGTCACTAACGTAACGTAAGCCGCTAACCAAAACAAAGCTGAAAAGATAAAATAAAGCGCCACCGTTAGCACTTCTTCTTAGAGTCAGCTCATGACCCAACTCAAAGAGGAAGAATTGTTTTAAAAACTGCTTTGGCCTCAGACTCCGGCCGCGAGTCTCTTTTTCCCGTCTTGCAGCTAAACAGCTGAGCTGTCTGCCGGACGTTCATCCATCTCCTTCTTCTTAATACATTAAAACCCATTAAACTGCAGAGAAGTAACCATCTGTCACAGATCGCTCCAATATCTAAAGTTATGCCATGATTTCTGTCTCACTGGTTACCTCCCAACTCCCTCTGCGACAAAACGCTTCTGAACTATCTTTATCAGTTGAGATTTCCACCAACAGCAAAGGGATGTTTAAACAATGTTTATCTATTCAAAACAATATTGCAATATATTTTAAATCAAATTTTACATTATTTTTGTAAATAATCTAAATTATCACTATCTTATTTTGAAATGTCGATTGAGACTGGATGTGAAGTAACATTCAGGAGTGAATAAGAAGACGGGCGATGCCTTGACGATGAATACCATCCAGTGCGTTGCAGCAACTCCGTGAATTTCTCCCATCCGAAGAGAAAATGCACTCTGGCTGTTTCTGTCCCTAACTATTAACTATTTTGGGCTTTAATTTCTTCATCTTGGCCCAACACTGTGCCGGCGTCCGCTCTGATCCTCTGAAAAACACATTCTTACCGATCTGTCTAGCTCCTCCTGTGGACTGTCACGATGACGGTGAGAAATGTACGGAACTATGAAGGCGACCAAAACTTGCTGCTACTTGCTAACCCCAACGAAAATACAAACAACGGAACTACGTTTGTTTTGCTTGTTGCAAGTAGTGACATTTTTCTGTCAACCAATCAATGGACTGTGTTGTTGCTCCGCCCTAACCGTACCACTCCAGAAAGTTCTGGACCTACAACTGAAAGGAGCCCAAAAAGTGCGGTCTGGGTAGGTTGTCTTGACCAGTTTTATAATCGGAACAGAAAAATTAGCGACCCAGTCCTTCCCATTCCATGCCAGTTTGGGTGGTGGAAAAGGCCGATATGTCTAAGTGCTGTCTCCAGCTCCAGAGGTATACAAAAGAAGGTGTAGACACCTGGTCTATTTCCTCACAGGGTTTAGGCAGATGATGTCGCTGGTGTTACTTACATTTCTAGACCATGTCTGTTTTATTTGTCACCATAAAAGTACCTTCCTTCTATTTACCAGTGCTCACATGACTCTCTCACTGCCCCAGTGGTATACTGAAACTATGCAGATCGCCCTGGACCCTCTATCAGTGGAAATCAGCTCTCAGCTTGTTGTAGCGAGTTGGAAAACTGAGGAAAGAACAATGAAGTCATTCATGTTCAAACTGATTCAGCTTCAAATACAATATGTATGAGGATTATTTCTATATGTATTAGTACCGTATTTTCCGGAGTATAAGTCGCACCAGCCATAAAATGTATAATGAGGATAAAAAAAACATATATAAGTCGTATTTTGGGGGGAAATTTTATTATTTTTCTTACAAAATCTGAGACCAAGCATTTCACATGTCAAGACAATTGCCGGTAACAATAACAGAATAAACAACGCGGGCGCAGCAGTGTGCCACGGTCTCCAGCAGAGGATGGCAGTGTTTGAAACCCTCCAAGCGGGACAGGAGAGCTCATTCCTGGGTCGGAGCCGCCCAGCCCGCAGCAGCTCGCCACTGTCTCCAGCAGGTGATGGCAGGGCAGAGGAGCTTATTCCTGGTCCCTAGCCGGTCCGCAGCAGTGCGGTATACATAATTTGGTATATAAGTAACTTTGGTATATAAGTCACAGGACCAGCCAGACTATGAAAAAAGTGTGACTCATAGTCCGGAAAATACGGTACTGGTGTCTAAAACAGTGGAACAATAGGAAATAATCCATCCACTCGTGGAGCGTTTGCAATCACTTTTTTTATCGACCGTTCATCTGCTGTCTCAGACGTTTACTCCCGCTCCCTGTGCCACCCTGGTCCTTCAGAAACCACACCAGAAGGTTCTCTGGGCCTAGCTTGTTTTGTGGAATAGGCTAATACTGATGCTGCCGATCATCTATGTCAGCCCCGATAAACTCCTAGTGCTGGCATCGACAACCGTCTCTATCCCTGCTAGCAGAACCAGAGTCAGTTTAGCTGTTTAGAGTTTAGCTTTGACACACCTCCTCCATATGGTGCCTCCCTTATTACCACACATATCATTCAGCTTTTAGACACACGTAACAGTATATCCTTTTCAATAGCAAGCCCTTTTTCCAACAGCACCACTTTGCTATGGATGGATGTTATAATTTGAGCCTTTAGGAACGCTAAACACATAAGTGGTTTTAATCGCTGTGGTGTCCTCACTGCAGCACAGCCACAAAGCAGTTTCCATCATCCTGGAGTTAGTCTAAAACCATGCAGCAGGTTTCCGGCTTTGTGTCTAAACGCAGAACAAAGCCAGTTAGACAGAAGTAAAGTGAAGTTTTTAAATGGCCAGCAGACTAAAACCCCTTTTTAATCTCCAACACGTCATAGTTTATTGATTGTTGTGTTTGATCCTCCAGATTCACACTAGTGATATGTCGGTCGTGAACGAACGGGAGCCGGCTTGTCATTGGGAGGCCCCTCCCCTCTTGCTTTGGTGAAAGCTACAGGTGATTGGTCAACATGTGTAACTGTGTGTCCAGACTGTCCACACACAGAGCAGTAGGGGTGGGGAAGAGGGAGGATCATACTCAGACACACAGCAGAGCACATGCGGGTGGAGGGAGACGAGAGGGAATGAGGAGGAGGAAAAGGAGAGCGAGAGGAGAGTGCGACGAAGACGGTGAGAAAATGAGCGCCAGCAGTCGGAAAGTGGACATTTCTTAAAGTGTTCAGTTATTAAATCCATAGAAATGATAATAAATATTTGATATATTGCATTTTTTTACATTAGTAAATGATTTTACATATAGTTTTGCATTATTTTGGTTATAAATATACTCTACGCAACAGAACATCTGAGGAGCCACTTGGGAGCCGAAAGAGCCGGCTCTTTTTGGTGAACTGTGCCAAAAGAACCGGCTCTCTAAAAAGAGCCATAATTCCCATCACTAATTCACACAGGGTAAAATGAAGGCTCCAGATCACTCAGAAATTAAACTGTCTGTTATTCCCTACTCCTCTCTGGTCACACTTAGAAATGTAGGTGACATGATCTACTGTGGCCACCCACATTTACTTTCCTGCTAAATTCTCCTTAGTTAGCTCATTACCATGAAAACAAGCTGTTATCCACTTTCCAAGCTCCCAAAGGGAAATGCTGCTGCTGCTGCTGTCACTTTGTGAGCTTGTTAGCTAATTAACCGGTCAACTACAATACAACAGGCATCGTTTAAATTCACCTGCAAGCCTAATGGCAGGCGGCTGGTGCAGCCCTCATTCATCAATAACTCTAACAACAGGTTTAGCTTATTTACTTTGTGTCACTCTTCTGTTGGGGCTCCCAGCAAAGACCTTTGAGTTTACTAAAAATGCTTGCCCTCAGAACATTGCTCTCGCTTTGATTTAAAACTTAATGAATACAGGGCTGGGGGAAATATTTGCCCCATACAGATTCATTATGTATGTTTGTTATTTATTTATTTATTTATTTACTTATTTATTGTGATTTCAGTGTCAGATAACCACAGTACACATAGAAAGGAGTTGTCAAATAATTCAGGGAAGAAATCTATCCGAACAGAGCGGGGGTCTCGTTTATCAAACATTGCGTAGAATCCTTACTAAAACCGTACTTAAACTCAGCAAAATAAATGTACTTACGCCAAGCAGGTGTGTGATCTATCAAACATGGAGTGCGCACAGCTGCACGCAATCTCCGCCTCATAAATCTGAGACTAACGAGAAAGTTTCTCAGCTGCTTTTTAGTCACATCCCGCCCTCACCACGCCCACTTACTGCCATAAATAGTCAATGCAAAGTGCCTTGTGGATCTCATGCATATACATAAGCCGGCTGTTGCAGCGCTCCGCCAATGACATGGCGACCGTAGATCAAGGCAGATCAAGGAAGCGCAATTTCACAGAAGAAGAAGTTGGGGTACCTGTGGGTGAGGTGGAGAAATGAAAGGAAGTGCTTTTGCAAAACAAATAAGAGAAAATCCACGGAGTGGCACAGCGTTGCTGAAGCCGTCAATGTTGTGAGTTCTTCAGAGAGATCTGTGTCGTATATTAAAAAATTGTCCAATCGGGATTCGATCCTCAGACTTCCAGGTAAAGCAAGCTTGATAAATGAGGCCCCTGAGCTTCAAGAAACAGGAACTGACCCCTAAACCTCGAAACTGGAAGTATGCACACGACTTTTATTTTGAAAGTGTCCAGATGTTTTACAATGCCTTCTTGTTTCATTTCCTGTCTAGCTTAATCTGAACCACAGGGTGTTTCTCAATGTCATGGAATCTCGCCTTGATGTCTTGGTCCCTCCCCGGTTGCCTAGGAGATACATCATCAGGAACCGCTAAGGCGTGTTCCAATGTTCATGTTCTACCGAGGCGTCTGTTCTCCATTTGTTAGCCGTTTAGCTAGCTGAACAAGGATACAAGGGAGGTGTCTTGTAGCCTCGCCTTGGTCAGTTGCTTCCCAGAGCGGTATTTTCAAAAGGATGGCGGTTCAGGAGTCGGCAGCTACTTTGGGGACAAATTTCAAGTTTAAATGTAAGTCAACTAATTGTAGCTATTGGGCTGACATCTAAAATGTTTTTTTCGATCCAAAGAAGTTATCTATGGTTGGTTAGTTGCTTGTTAGTTGCAGCTTCGGTGGCTAGCAGGTAGGAACTCGCTTAATTTAATATATACACAATTTAAAAAGTAAAAGGCTCGTTATACATTTAAATTGAAACATACGTATAACAATATCTCCTGTGTCACATGACATGACCGCATTAGAAGCTGTGGCCACTTGATGCAAGTCTGTTCCAATTTACCGTTGTCTTTGACCAAGGAAGGACAGTGTCCTCATGAGCAAGGCACCTGGCCTCACAAGACATTAAGAAACTCCCACAAACTTCTGGATGTGTGTACAAAAAGGTGTCCATACACTTCTGAGATGCGCCCAAAATGTGACACTTCATGGCCGGTGGAAATGTACTCATACACTATAGCAGGGCTATTCAATTTTGGGCCTGGTGGGCCGGTATCCAGCACACTTTAGTTTTAACCCTGCTTCCTTCAACACACCTATTTCAATCAGCAGGTGATTAACAACCTTCTGCAGAGCCTGGTGAGCTGCTGCACAGGTGATTCAACCACTGCATCTAGTGTGTTGGAGCAGAGAATCCACTAAAACGTGCTGAAACCGGCCCTCCTGGCCCAGAATTGAATAGCCCTGCACTAAAGCAACGGCTAATTACTACGTACCACGTTTTGCAGATGTCACGCCCAGTGGAAAGGCTCGGTGACTTTAGCGTTAGTTTGACTCCAGATGGAACAGGATGCACACCTTCCAGAAAGTTCTGCTTTGGCTTCATCTGTCCACCGAATGTTTACGCAGAATACTTTTGGGTTATCAACAATTTTTTGGGACAATGTGTGATGTTTCTTTTTGTTTTTGATGAGCAGAGTTCCTTTTGTTTTAATTCACACCTCTCTCATGATGCCATTATTGTCTCCTGGCCCTTTCTCACTGTTGAATCATGACCTCTGACCTTAATCTGAGCCAGATGAGGCCTGCAGAGCCTTAAGTGTTGCTGTGGGTTCTTTTATCCTCAAACATCTTTACAACAGGGCTGATGTGTTGCTTTTGTAGGTCTTTTAGCCTGCTTCACGCTTTCCGGAAGGTTCTGCTGAAGTGGATTTTGTCTGGTCTGAGAGTAATCAGCGGCCTCACTCCTCAAACATGCGGCGGCTTCTCAAATGCACGCTCCTCCACAGTCGTCTGTTGATAAGTCCCACGCTGCAGAGGTTGTAAACGCAGTCAGGACAGAGGAGAGGTTCCTGTCAGGAATAATTAAAAAATAGAATATGGTAACGGGTTGTCATTTGCATTTTACATTTATATTTGGAGGTATCTGACACTCTTCTTCATGAGTTGTCATTCAGTCTGGTCACCTTGACAATGCGGCATGTATGAGTTGGGAGCAGAGGAGGTTCTGGAGGGGTTCTCGTAGTTTTAAAATAGGGTTAGTAGGGGTAGGACTGGAATCGGGTATCGGAGTGGTGTGGTTTATCTGCTGCTACGCAGAGGGTGCCAAATCACAGCATAGCTCCAGAAGGATCTCCTTCAGGGATCAGATCAGTGCGCTCACGGAGGACGCGTTCCCTCCAGAGCATGCTCTGCCAAATCCTCCAATATCACAAAATCAGCGGTTCCACGATGCCAGCTTCCCGTCAGTCACATGTGCCTTTTATTGGTTTTAGCACCAATTATGCAACACGGCTTTTTTCCACTGAAATAATTATTTATTGGGTAAAATAATTTGTGGATGAGGAACGTGTGGACGGCTGAGACATTCAGCAGCAGTTCCTCCGTTCTACCACTAGGTGCTGTTCGTACGCATGGTCTGAGGTTTTCTTAAATTTAGGAACATTTCCAAGCACGAGTACGAAACGATGAATACCACACAATGTGTATATTAGTTCCTACGCACGACGTCCGCGCAGATCTGTGTGTAAGTACGGCTAAAGAATGAGGCCCCTGGTCTGGGCCAAGTGAAACCAAACCTTCGTATTAATGAGGTTCGCTCATGATTCACGAAGAGGGTCAATAACTTTTCTCACAGGACCAGGTTGGCCTGTTTTTTAAATGAACTCTTGATTTGACACCAAGTTTGATCTTTTCAGGTTGTTTTTATTTGACATAGAAAAAATGTCTGATCTGAAAATTGCATCAAATAAAGCAGACGTAGAAGAAATCCGTAAGGGGGCTCCGCACAGACCCTCAAACAAAGTCTTTGGCTGTGTTTTGGTTGCAGAATGACTAAATGTTAACCTCATTTAGGCCTTGAGACTTGGAAATGCCCCAAGTCCAAAAACATTAAATAAATAAATCAACATGATTGATGCAGTTTCATCTTAAAATGCGAACATGTCCAGTCATTCTCTGACATTGGTCCACACATCGATTTACATCCAAATAATTGAGCTTTTTGGACATTTTGTGCTTTTTTGCAGCAGATTTTCAGTCCTTCTTAAGCACAAACGACCCTGTGAAAATTACCGCTGAGACTCTGTTTGTGTTTGTGCGTGCACGTGATGTTTTATAATAAAAAAAATTAATAAAATCAACGTGTTGTAGTCTGACGGCGCTGCTTCCCATCACGCTGGTTGTGTTTTTCTGAGAAGATGGAGAGGTTTTCTCTGGAACTGAAGTCCTTCGTTGTTCATGATGAAATATTAAATTTATTATTTTGTTCCTCCGCCGTGAGCGTTGTCCACCTCCCCTGATCTCACGAGCAGAAAAATAAGGGAGAATATTTTGTTTTCATCTTTCTGTACACAATACAGCCTTGATGCATAATTGCTTCAGAGAACTGAGGAGCTCGTGTTTGACAGAATAAACTCTGCCGTTATTGTAAATTATTTCACTTTGCGTGTATGTTCTTAAGCTTCAGTTGTGAATTCTCGCATTCATCTGTTCTTTATTGCATTTTTCATAATTTGTTTTGAATGAAAAAGTGCATTCGATCCTCAGCTGCTCCGATCAATCTGGCAGTTCAACATTCCCAGAAAAATAATCTGCTCGAGACAATATTGGCTCTTTGCTGTTTTCAAAAATGACTTCTAAGATTGAATCTAACTAATTAGCACGTACAGCGCTTACGGTAAGCCTGCTGTGGTCTCTGGGATGAATGCATGGCTTGTCTGAAAACAAAGCTCTTGCTCTCCTGTTAAAGCAGGTAGAGGTTTGTTGGATGGGGGAGGGTCAGGAAACCACAGGATTATGAGTCTCATTAATGATGGATCATCTAGCTTCTGATTGGCTAACAGCAACGTGACTCTTCTACTGCCTTCGTTCACTCTTATTTCTTGGGTAAAAACTGCAAGTTTCCTTTCTGTGGCTAAATTCTTCACGGTCAGCATGCAAATCCAACTTAATGACTGATCTCAGTGAACAAGACCTTAGAAGCTAAAGTTTGGTTTATGCTTGACGCATTTACATTCCGCTTGGTGATGCGGCTCGCGGATGGAACGCCCTTCACAACTTGCAGCGTTTATGGTTCCTGCGGCTCGTCTCTGCGGTGAGCCAATATTCTCCCAAACTGTAGGGGGCAGCATGGAGCTCTACAGGATGCATCCAACACTACACCATAGTAGAAGTAGAAATTACTGTTGTTTACAACATGGCATTCCAGCATTTTTAACAGCGTCCTCGTCTTTTCCGACAGTGCGAGCTTTTTCTCTCCAAGAATTATTAACAACATGTTGATCACGGTGATCTCTGAGAGCTGAATCATACAAATGTCTGTATTTACGAACCTCTGCCATACTAGTTCTTGCCGGTCCGCCATGTTTTTTCACGTCGGACCGTCCGCGTGGTTAGAAAATTTCCTAGGTGCACGGTGCGGAAAGTTTGGGCCGTGCGGAGGTGCGGTGGAGGGGCGTGGTTGTTAAAATTACGCAATTTTGCCGCGTGGAGCCGTGCGGACCTCGCGGACGCGTCAAGCATAAACCAAGCTTAAGGCAGTTGATTTTGTTTGATTTATTCATTAGACATTTAGCCTGTGCAGGATACTTACGTACCTTTTGACTAGAAGTATTTTATGATGAACCAGCTCAGTGGCCTAGTGGTTGAGTGTCTGCCCTGAGATTGGGAGATTGTGGGTTCAAATCCAAGGTCAGGTCATACCAAAGACTTTAAAAGATGGGACCCAATGCCTCCCTGCGTGACACTCAGCATTAAGGGGTTGTATTGGGGCAGTTAAACCACCAAATGGCCCAAGAGGGCCGTTGTCAGTACCATGGCTGCTCAGGCAGCCAGATCGGCTATGGGTCCTGCATCTGCAAATGACGTCACAGAAGATGATTGGCTGAACGTAAGACTTATGGAAGTTACGATACCACATTCATAAAAGTTACGTTAGCGCGTTGACAATGAAGATTTTGATTGGTCAGAACAAATTTACGGTTGTAGTCCTAGCGGTTGTAGTCCTGTAGTCCAAAAATCAACACTTTTCTGAGAACCTTTGTTCGCTGTTATTTTACATTTCCTTTGAAAATTCAAAATAAGACCAACACTCAAAAACTTGTAAACTCAAAATTAACAAAGTTCACACATGAGCATGGACTAGGAGAGGCTCGAGAGGGGAACGACCAACGCAACACATACGACAACGACCCAACAAACACTGAAGGACAAGCCAGGCTTTTAACAGAGAAGGAAGCAATCAGGGGAACAGGTGACAGGTGTGAGGCCTAGAGGGAGGACAGGTGAAATCCATCAACTAAATGAGAAGGGAAAACCAAACCAAGCAGAGGGGAAGATAACATAACCTATAAAAACACTAAATAGCTAAACCTAGAAACTAAGGGCAAAGATAAACATCTAATGACAAGAGGAGTAAGGAGACTTATGGGCCATTCCCATTTGTACCGGGTCGGCCCGGGCCGGGTAGCGTAGGTTGTTTACATATCTGGGTGGCCTGGTATTTTTCCGGGCCAACCAAGGCTCATTCTCAGCCCTCTTCTCGAGGGGGTCTGCTTCAGGCCGGCCAGGGCCAACACACCCACTGCTGACAGCAAATTCACACCTTCCATTAGAGCAAGTCTCTGATTGGTGGGTAGAATCAGCCCACATGGGTTTAAGACAAGGATGTGTGGAATCAACCGGGCCAGGCTGGGGCTACCCGGTACAGATGGGAATGGCCCATAATTCACAAGCGGGGAAGGACACAAACACTAAAGGGAACTAATAAAATGAAAAGCTGAACCTATAGAAAATAAAACTACAGAGGGTGACTAGGGGAGACCTGAGAAGCTGGGAAACACCAGGAGACACGTGAGGAGAACGCAGAGGACAAACAGGAGGGGGCTGGAGACCAAGGGGACACAGAACATGACTGAAATGGGGCAAAATAAATTATAAGAACTTTATTGAAAAGACACCAAGCAACATTTTGAATGAATGAATGAATGAATGAATGTATTAATGTATTTACATAACAACTAAGGAAATATACAGACGAATTCCACATTAATAGAAAAAGATATGGCTTCACATATCTTTATAAAGATAATACGGTGTTTTATTAACTAATTACAGTTATAAAGGAAACATTTAGGCAGTAACAAACAAGAATTTATTAACAAAACTGCTGATGTCTTTCCAAAACGTGTGTGTGGAAGCCGAGTGGATTTGCTGGAACGTGACGTCATCAGCAGGCGCAGGACCCAGAGCCAATCTGGTACCGACACTGTGTCTGCAGCTGGATGGGTCAAATGCTGAGAACAAACTTCACACACCAGCGTGACAACTAGTGGGACAAACACTTTGACTCAGAGGCCATGGAGAAGGAGCTGGACCAAAGAGTTAAAACATTACGGTTGAACTCACGTTCCTCTCCCATAGTCAGGATGCAAGTGATTGGGGTTGTTTTCATCTTCCCAAACTGCATAAATGGTCGCCTTCTTAAGGGAAACGGTCACAGATTGTAACATAAACATGTTTATGGAATCAAATGCTTTTTTCCATTGTTTTCCCTGTTTTTGTATCTGAGATGACTCATTTTACAACTTCACATTTGTATCAGCTGTCAGCGTTCTTGCCTAAAGCAGTCATGCATTTATTTTACTTTCACAATTATTATTATTATTATTATTAGATATAAGCAATAGCTGAAGACTGACGAGGAACAGAGGAAACAAAGTGGGTCAAATGGAACCTGACAGTGTATGAGGATTGCTGTAAAGACTCTGACACGAGTCAGTGACTCGATGCAACCTGCTGGGTTCCTTATATAGGACACTTTTTACTGGTTGGCTTAATGAACTGACCTGTA